>NW_008359594.1:1517144-1563560 GCF_000622305.1 Nannospalax galili
ATAAAATTTTAAAAAATCAATAAAAATTTTTAAATATTTGAATTTCATACTTGAAATAGGTAAATTAGATAGCATATAAATTACACCTTAAAACTGCTTTGAATTTTTTTCATTTATTTTTATTTTATGAGTGTTATGCCTACATGTGTGTAAATGCACCTGTGTTGTACAGTGCCCACGGAAGACAGAAAAGGGCATTGGACCCCCTGGAACCACAGTTACAGATGGTTGTCAGCCACCATGTGGGTGCTGGGATTTGAATCCTGTCTCTAGGAAGCTGAGTACTGATAAGGCTGGGTGGCAGAACTGGGGTCTAGAGCCACATAGCCTGACATCCATACTGTTCTCATCTGGTGTGCTGTCCCTCATAGTGGGTTTCACCACGATCCCATTCCCCATATATTCTCTGGGAAAAAACCGTGACTCCTGCCCAAGACCTGTCTTGGTGACCTTGGACTTTCCTAAACCAAAGTCAGACCTGCTAAAAAAAATGGGGCTGGAGAGATGGTTCAACACTTAAGAGTACTGATTTCTCTTGCAGAGGACCTGGGTTCAGTTCCCAGTACCCACATGGAGACTCACATCTGTCCTAACACTAGTTCCAGGGGATCCGATGGTCTCTTCTGGCCACCCATGGGAATTGCATACATGTGATGGACTTATACACATGCAGGCAAAACATTCATACACATAAAATTAAAATAGATACAATATTTTTAAAAATCCTTCTTGGTGCTCATGGGCCACAGAGTGATGGCCTCACAGCATTCTCAGGCAGGCCCTCTCCCATGGCTTCTGCTCACCTGTCCCAGCCTCAGTGTCCCCTTCCTCACAGCCAACCTGAGCTGTTTCCAGTCCCCTTCACCTCCTGCCTCTGTACCTTTGTGCATGCTGTGACTCTGGCTGGAAGACCTTTCCCTCTGCCACACAGATACACTCCATGACACTTCAAGGTCCACATGCCTACTTTTAATTGAAGAAGCCAACTGGGGCCTGAGCCATGGTTGTACCCGCCTCTCCTGCTTGCCAACACAGATGGCCTCTTCTCTGGGTCCTGAGTGCCAGCAGCCCAGCCCAGAACAGAGGCCAGCAGGCCTTTACAGAACAATGACTAGACCAATAGAGCAGGACCTAGTGATTGTGTGAAAGGTACCAAGGCCTTTATCTCTCCATCTCACACTGGTTCCTGAGGATGGCCTGATGACAGGGCGGGACATACCAGGCTGAGCCCCAGTCCTATAGGGCCTAGTAAGGCTCTATGCTGTTCAATGTCCCTCTAACCTGACTCTACCACAGTTCTCTGGTCTCCAGACTTCTGGCATCAGCTGAAAAGGTTGCCCTTGGACTTGAAAACTGAAAGAAGGGCAAGTAGATGAATCTCCCAGCCTGAGGAGCCTCTTTCCATCACCCCTCCTGCCCATATATTCCTAGCCCTGAGCCTTTGCTGACACTGTGCTCTCTCCTCTGACCTCCATCCCTGCAGTGAAGGGGACATGTCTGGACAACAAGTAAAAAGGTCTGAACTTGGGTTTTAGGTTTTGGTGGAGGTGTGCCAAACGCAGGGCAGAGCAGTGATAAGGGTCCCTGCTGATAGGTGCTGGGCCTTGGATGGTAGTCTTGCTACCTTGGCCATCAGAGTGAGAACAGAGCCCCAAGTCCTGGCCATATGCCCACAAGGTCACTATGTAGGCAGGCAGCCCAGCAAGATGACTCCATGTAGGTAATGAGTGTTTCTCTCTTTCCCTCCTTCCCAGAAGTGCCTGGAAGAAATCAGGACAGGCAAGCTGAGATGATGAGGTATTAGAAGTCACTTCACAGAAAGCGAGGTGGAGAGAAACAAGGAGTAGGCAGAGACAGCAGGGCAGACAGAAACTGGAGCCGTGCCACCAAGCATAGAGGTCCTTTTCTTGCCATTCCCCACTGGCCTCTGCCTACGCCTCTTTTCTTCCTTTCTTATCCTTAAGGGGAATCTCATCTCATCGTATGCAGCCATCTTACCACCTGCCACCCTCCCAGCCCTCCTGGGATTCTCCTAGAAGGAAAAAAAAACTGAAGTAGCAAAGACCAGGCAGACGGATGGACAGGCTCCTCGGTTGGGAAGGGCACCACACCAGGTGGGATACAAGCTGATGCAATTTTCCTGAGGGTGCCAATCAGTGCCACCTGGCAAAAGGAATGTTCTGGAACCAGCAATAACACTGTTAAGAAGTTATGCAAGGGCCAGACATGGTGATGCTCAGGTTAATCCCAGCACTTGAGAATCAGAGGTAGGCAGGTCTCTGTGAAATCGAGGCCAGCCTGGTCTGCATAGTGAGTTACGCAAGGAAAACATTCATACAAATACAGCAAGACTGCTAGGTGTGGTGGTGCATACCTTTAATCCCAGCACTTGGGAGGCAGAGGCAGGTGGATCTCTATGAGTTCAAGGTCAGTCTGGTCTACATAGTGAGTTCCAGGCCAGCTGGGGCTACAGAAAGACCCTGCCTCAAAAAGAGCAAAAACAAACAAACAAATACAGCAAGATTATGGTGATAGGAGTCTTCACATTCTGTTGGAAATGGTCCAATGTCCAATAGGGACTGAGATGCATTGTGGGAGGGCTTTATCAGGGATTCCTAGACAGCCATTAAAATGAGATACTAAAAGAATAGTTAATGACACCAGGAAACACTCACGGTTATAACATCAAATGAGGAAAGGAGCAAATGGGGGCTGGTTCAGTTGATAAGCTGCCACGGAAGCATGAAGTCCTGAGTTCAGATCCCCAGCACCCATGTAAAAAAGCCAGGTGTGAGTCAGGTGTGGTAGTGCACAGCTTTAATCCTAGAACTCAGGAGGCAGAAGCAGGCAGATCTCTGTGAGTCTGAGGCCAGCCTGGTCTACATAGTAAGTTCCAGGTCAGCCAGGGCTATGTGGTAAGAACTTGTCTCTAAATAAATAAATAAATAAATAAATAAATAAATAAATAAATAAGTAAATGAATAAAGAAAGAAAAACAAAGAAAGAAAGAAAGGAAAAGAAAGAAAGAAAGAAAGAAAGAAAGAGGGAAGGAAGGAAGGGAGAGAGGAAGAAGAGAAAGAAAGAAAACACGAAGTGAAAGGAAAAGAAAGAAAGAAAGAAAGCATCAGGCTTGTTGGCAGGCACTTTAACCCTAGCTCTAGGGGAGGGAGATAGGCAAATCTCCCAAACTTACTGGCCAGCCAGTCTAGCCAATCTATGTGCTCTGAGTTCAGCTACAAATCCTATCTCAAAAAAAAAAAAAAAGATAAAGAGCAACAGGGGAAGACACCCAATGTTGACTCTGGCCTCCACACATACCTGTACGCACACATGCACACACACATACACACACACCTAAAAATGATGCATAAAGGAGCAAATAAAAGTATGAGAGGGAAGGAGGGAGGGCAGGAGGGAGGGAAGGAGGGAGGGAAGGAGGGAGGGAGTAAACAAGAAGGGGAAGTACTTTTAAGGAGGAAATTAAATCCCAGGGGAGGTGTGGATGAACAAAGTCACAGCACATCAAGAATAGGGCTGAGACACCATTTCTCCTGGCATTCACCTCATGTCCAGTGACCAGGAAGATTGGTCAGTGAATGGGGATAGGCCTGTGGTCCATGGGCTATGACAGGCTGTTCAGAACCACGAAGTGGGTAAAGATCATGAGCTGGCCCAGGTTTGCTGTGCCTATCTCTGTCTTCCTGTCTGAGGTGGTTTGCTAGGGGCAGGTAAGACTTGGGGAATTAGATGGGGTTGCCAATCTTTCTCAGCTCTCGACAGGCACTATTATGAGCTTTTTGCTGTATCTAACTTAAGGTTAGTGTTAGAATAGTTAAGATCTCCATCACCGGGGATGGAGAGATGGCTCAGCAGTTAAGAGCACTGATTGCTCTTGCAAAGGACCCAGGTTTGATTCCCGGCACCCACATGGTGGCTACAAACTGTCCTTAACTCCAGTTCCAGGGGAATCCGACGCCCTCTTCTGTCCTGTGTGGCATTGCACAACATGGGTGCACTCACATACATGCAGGCAATACATTCATACACATAAAATAAAAATAATTAATAAAATATTAAAAAATAAAAGATCTCCATCACCTAGCAAGGCACCCCCAATCCCCATTGGAACAGACTCCAAACAGCAACAGAAAACCAGATCTGAACTGTAAGTGAGACCAAGCTAGTAGAAAACCCATGCCAACAGCCACAGCCCAGCAGTCAGCCAGGTCCCGTTCACCCCAGAGTCAGGCCATTGAGCATGTGGGGTGGCTTTCCCTGGCCCACTTACTGCTGCCTCCCTCTTCGTCTGCTACCTTTCATGTTGACATTCATCTTGGCCAGGCCCTGACTCTTATCAATCCACCCGTTGTTCTACAGAGTGCTGGGCCAGCAGGGAGATATGTTCTCTGGGGTTCTGGAATAAAGGCATCTACACAGGGAAAGAGAAAAGCACTAGCATGGGGTGGGAGGCAGGGGGCAAGGAACTGGGAGGAGGAAGTGAAGGGTGGGGGTATTTCCTGTAGTCTGGGAACGGCAGCCTCAGGAGCCAAGTGGATTGTATGGGGGAGGGATACATGGGTCCTGAGGATAAGGACTCCCAGGCCAGTGACAGATCTTTCTCTAAGACCACAAGAATGAGATCAAGGCATCATATCTTTGGTCTTTTCCCCAATGACTAGTGGAGAACCAGCCCCAGGAGGTCTCTTCTTCCAACCTAGGGATTCAACCTGAGGGCCTCTGGGTGCCCCATCGCTCCCATGCGGGGCACTCTTAGGGATATAGAAGATGAAAAGGTCACACTGGCCTCAGGACATGAGGAGCAATAAAATCAAGGTGTGCATCAATGACCTGTCAGGACATTGGCAGTGTGGTATATACTATTCTGCTAAAAGGCCAATGGCCTTCTGTGCCTGCTGGGAGAGGACATGCAGCTGGCAGCCCTCCCTGTGCTTCCCACTGGAGGGTCAAGGGCAGACTGACTCTAGGCAGACCTCTCCATCTCTGGGCCTCAATTGCACATCTTAATGACAACAAGGATGGACAAGAGAGCTGCTGTGAGCCCTTATAGGTTTATTGTTTTTTATCTAGCTGTCCAGACTCTACATGTCTAGGCCTGGCACTGAGATAGGCCATACCTGTTCTTGTGGCAGGTACGCTTGGAAGACACATAGGAGACACTGGGTTGAGTGACCACATGTTAGAATAATCTAGAATGCCCTGGACTTGCCCTGAAAGCAGTGTCTCAGGAGAGGACAGTGGGTGGGGACATCAAACAGTATCTGAAGAATGTCTAGCAGGAATGGAAAGGGTGTCTTGACCCCCGCAGAAAAGTCTCTCCAGAGACACCTCAGAGGTCCCCTTTCTTTTGCTGGCAGGGCTGAGATTTCTGCCTGTTCTTATCTCATAGACAAGGAAGCACCTGTATCATCTCTCCAGATCTCTGGGAAGCCTTCCCACCTTCCCCTGGTCCCATCCCCACAAAGGCTAAAGGGACAACTGGTCCTCTGTTTCCCACTGACCCCTGGGCATTTTCCTGGTGGCCAGCCTCAGGCTGTGAGCCTCTTGAGAACAGGGTTGAATCCTGCTTCATTTTGGCTCCCCAGCTTGTAGCTCGAGCCTGAACCTCCACATATGCCCTTTGGGATGAGAGTGAGGGACTAAGGAAGGGTATAAATCTTTAGGCCTTCCTGAGCTGAGGACCAAGCTGAGCTGAACACTCCACTGCTCAGTCCTCAGTTTAGAACTCCCCAGCGGGAGCGGGAGTCTCCTAGGGAGAGTGAGGGTGGAAAGCCAGCCAGTCTTGGCCAGCACCTCCATCAGCTTTTTCTTTGGCAGCTGTCCTTCCTGGGACCCCTCCCCTTCTCCAGCTGGGGTTCATACTCAACCCAGAAAGAGCTGGAAAGAAATGTGTCTCAGGACCTGGCACAAGGCTGCCTTTGTGTAGAGGTCAGATTCCAGCAGCTCCATGGCCTGGCTTGGCTCCACTGCTCCCTGCGAGTCCAGCCTGGAGACTGGAGTACAGGACCCTCAAACTTCTTAGGAACTCAAGGAGACCAAGGAGCCTCTGAGGGGCCTAGGCTGAACTCTGACTTCTGTAGGTGAGAAT
Source organism: Nannospalax galili (assembly GCF_000622305.1). NCBI lineage: Eukaryota > Metazoa > Chordata > Mammalia > Rodentia > Spalacidae > Nannospalax > Nannospalax galili. The sequence goes on from NW_008359594.1 coordinate 1,523,251, forward strand.
CCAGGAGCTCTGTAGCTAGGTGGAGGGGAGGCTGGGGCCAGCCTGACCTGGAGGGGACCACACTATGTACAATGGAGTCCAGGGCCCAAAGAGACAGAATGGACCATTAGGAGTTCCACCTTTGGTAAGCCGTGTGCCTCAGAGATTACTTTTGGCTGTGGTAGTCCACATCTGTCACCCCAGCACTTGGGAGGCTGAAGTAGAATGATACCAAGTTCAAGGAGGAGGAGGTGAACTGCTGAAGAAAGAGAGAGAGAAAGAGAGGGAGAGAGAGAGGGAGAGAGGGAGGGGAGAGAAAGAGAGAAAGGATGGAGGAGAAGAGAAAACTGCAAACTACTGAACCTCTCTGAGCTGTTTCTTTTCTCCACAGGGAGTGATGAACGCATTTTCCCTTCTGCTGCTTAAAATAGGAAGAACAAAGTGAAAGAAGGCGGCAAAGCTTAGCATAGGGCCCAGTCATGGTAGCTGTTAGGTAAGAGGCAGTTGTGTGCGTGTGTGTGTGTGTGTGTGTGTGTGTGTGTGTGTGTGTGTATGCTGCTGGAGAGGATCATGGAACTTTTTCTGTCTTGTCTGAATCCTACAAATGTACCTCCCTGGGCTTTGAAATAGATTGCTGCCTGTTTGCAATCTTAGGAAAAACACTGAGCCAAACGGCAGCTTCCTAACTTACCTTCCCAACCTGTGACACCTCCCCTCCCCTCCCTCCAACCAAAGCCCAGAGCTTGGGAGCTTCCTCAGCCAGGGAGTCAAAGGATTACAGATCTAAGCTCAAGACCTGGCATGCTGGTAGTAGATACTCAGTCCAGTTGTACCTGGATCTCCATCCACATTCTCCCCACCCCAAGGACATGGCTTGCATAAATGGAGCCTAGGGGAAGGCAGGTATCTGCCTGCTGACAGCCATGGGATGAGAGGCCCTTTAGCCCCTCCCACACTGTCCCTTCCTCCTTATCACCAGCCCAGAGGAACAAGAGGGTCTAAGGGCAACTGGAGGTCCTCCACACCCAAGATGACCACCCAAGTCCCCAGGAGCAGGTCTGCCTTCCTCTACCTGTGCCTTTCCCTGTAACCTGTTTGCCTTCAGTCTGGGAGTCTATGGAGGAGGCAGGAGTGAAAGCTTGTCTAGCTCACCACCCTCACAGCCCAGAACACAAGGTGGGGAGTGTCTGCACAGGACAGCTGGCTCACCCTTCACAGTGTCCCACCGTCCTGGTAAACTAGTCACGACGGCTTTGCACCTTCTCTGTAATTCCCACCCTGCATTAACACCAGCGTCCTCCCCTCACCACACCTGTCCCCAGCAGCTCAGAGGGCCTTACCAGGCCCCTCTGATGGGACCTTCACTAGGATTCCCTACCCGGCTTGTTCAGTCCTGCCTTTTCCTATACCTGCAGCAGTGGGGCTGCAGATAGCAACGATTCCAAATGCGCACCCAAGGCCCACAGCCTGGGATTACTCGCTCTTCAGAGGGATGCCAGATGCTCTTCTGAGCTTTCCCACATTGGCTTTCTTCCTGCTTCTTCAATTGCAAGAATGCTAAGGCCAATCCCACGCCCAGGGCTTAGGGCTTCCCTGGTCTCAGCCTATGGTGCTGGCACCCGCTCTTTAAGTGCCACAGGAAGCAATTAGGAAGTCTGTGCAAGAAGCTGCTGTGTGTCTGTAGGGGGTGGTGCCCCGAGTGCTCAACAGGTCAGCAAGGTACCTGGGCTTCTAGGAGCATGATGGTGAAGGTTGCCTGGGCCATGGTGGCTCAGCTCCTGCCTCCTCTGGTACCTATCAAACCATGCTCTGTCTGTAATCTGGGATCCTGTCTGTGGCCCAGTTCCTTCTCCTTCACCTCTGAGAAAAGGTGTGAGAGACACCATCACTCCTTAGAAGGTACCCTCAGCCCTCAGGCCAGACTCTTGTCAAGGCCACATGAAACAGTCCAGGGGCAGTTTGTTAGATGGCAGCAGCAAGCCTGCTTGGTGAGGGGACTGGGGAACATAGTACCCAGAACTCTGGCCCAAGGCTTCTCTGTATTATGCTTCTTTGGTTGCTGTTTGGGGTATTTTATATTGATTGATTAATGTAGAATTTCTAAATGATCCTGGCTGGCCTAGAACTTGCCATGTAGCCCTGTCTAGCCTCAGACTTGCAGCAATCCTTGTTTTCTCTGACAGGGCAGAGAAATCAGACCCTGTCGTTCCCCTTTGGCTACTCTGGGGTCTCAGCAAAGTTCTCCTCCTTCCCCTGTCCCTGGTTCTGACATTACTTTGTGTTTCAGGAACTTGGGTCCTTCCTTCCCTAGCTTGTTTGATTTCATACTCTGCCACCCACTCGTCCAAACACATAGACTCTCTAACCATGAGGAAAACACAGGTGCTCCTAAATGGAAATCCATTCTACAAAACACACCACCATTTCCAATACAGTCACTTTAACAGGCAACTCACCTTCAACCTCAACCAGCTCCCATCCACAGGCCCACAGAGTGAGACGTTCCCTGGCCTTTTGCCTGCAGTTGGCAAACTCACCCCTGGGAAGAGCAGTAACACAATGCTCAGCCCTGAAAGGTGACCCAGGCTGGGGACAGTTAGGTCCCAAGGACAGCACAGATGATGGGAGGCTAAAATCCTCTGAGTTGAGCACCTACTGTTTCTTTTCTGGTTTTGAAAATCCTTACAATATTGTTACAATATTGTTCTGCACTCATAAAAGTGAACGATGCTGCAATACTAGTATTATCCAGATAGCTTTTCAGGGTAAATGATAGCTCCTTCTTGGAGCACATTTATCTGAGGGGAAGGTCACTGAAAGAACTGAAAGAGCATGTGAATTTCCGGCCTCCAAAACAAACTCTGCTAGCTCGCACCCACCTACCTACCTGCCCCATACCCCAGTTCACCATGCCAAATCTCCCAAAGTATTGCCAATCTAACTGAGCTTCCTCCTGTTCTCAGCAACCTTAGTATCCAGGCCCGGCCAGCTTTCCAACCTCACCGAAGGACTCTGCCCCCTACAATCTTCCATTATACCCAGCCCTGATGTCAACTGTGGTGACCACAAATTAAGAACTAGTTGGAGTCCCTGGAGTTAGATTTCTATGCAGAACCCAGGGTTCTGTGCTGTGGCTCCCAGGGGCCCCTGCAACCCCTTCCAGCAACACTCTGTCCATCACCTCACCCAGCAACCCCAGCCAACTCACCCGGAGCATCCAACAGGGCCTTCTCTGGAGTTGAGAGCTCAAGACCATGACCTGGGAACTCTTTGGAGAGCATCCGTCCATCACTCAAGGAGCTGGTGGAAGGAGAGGTACAACCTTGATTAGAGCACACTGAGTCTTCTTAGGCGCTAACTGCCTATCCCACTTCATCTAACCCCTCCCTTTTCCTCTCAGAAAAGTCCTGCTGTGTTCTGACTTGCTGTGTGTCTCTGGGTAAGTCACACCTCTCTCTGGGTCTCAGAGTTCCATCTGGATAAGGAAAGGGTTGGGCTCTGATTTGGGGGTACTCTGAGCCTCCACTCCAATAGAGTTGATGCTCCTAGGGCTAATGAAGCGTCCTAAGAGGCTCCCCTCCTCCATGGTGCCTGTGAGCACAACCCGTGACTGATTTTTGCTTGGAGAGGACATGAACCAGCAAGGTCTCGGGCTCCCTGCCTTCTACCTTCCCTTGTCCTAGCTCCCTCTGGCTCCCCAGGCTGGGTGGCTCTGGATAAGCGTCTCCTCTTTCACTTCTGTCATCATTGCAGCCTCGCTGTCCCTCAGTACCAGTCCTCCCCAGGGTTTAGCTGGCCATGCTTCACCTTCCTAGATGGATGAACAGAGGGATTTCAGTACACAGCTTAGGACTACATAGGGCTGCAAGATTGTACAACACCAGGGACACCACATAGTCATAGCTATGTAAACAGAACCTACTGGAATTGTATAGTGGGCAACCTGTACATCTGGTCATGATGCCCTGAGGGTATGACACTGGCTCCTGGGAGTCCCATCTGTCTGTCAGGGTGGGGTTAACCCCGTCCTTGCCCAGTTCCCAGGAAGCCAGGCCAATTACCTGCTTCGTACATTCGGCCTTATTCCTTGCTGGTACTGCAGGTTCAAACTAAGTTTTCGAACACAACCAGGCCCACCTGGCAGCAGTCTGTTTAAGAACCTGAGATAGGTTTTAAAGCAAAAGATATCAGCGGTTACGAAGGGAGGGGGTAAGGGGAAGAGGGAGAAAGAGAAGATTGAGATGGCTCTTTCTTGTGAACACTGTGAGCAAGACCTGGGCTACAGGGCTGGAGCATCCCTTCTGTTGTTATGATGACCCAGGGCTGAAGGGGAGGACTGAGCTGGTCCCTTTCACACATTGTGAGCAAGGCCTGGGCCACAGGGCTGGAACATCTCTTCTGTTGTTGTGGTGACCCACTCTAGGGAAGAGGGAAAGGATGACAAGGCAGAGGTTTCTGAGTGCTCTGGATTTCATAATTGACCTCCAGGGCTGTTGGGTGGAAGTTGCCAAACTTGGGGACAAAGACTGTAACATTAGCAGATAGCCCCTGAGCTCCCATAGTAAGATCGTCCTTGCTCTATCTCAGCCTGTGTCCTCAAAAGATGGGGCCTAGACAGGGCCAAACCCTATGCTCAGAACTGATCCATCTTTGAAATCACAGACTGGAGAGCACCCCCAAATTAGCAGGCCTATTATCTCCCACCATCTTAACAGCTTCCTACAAACAGGTCTGTTTTTAAATCCTCACCATTAAAGGCAGCACTTCCCCACCTAATTAAATTTGAGTAAACTGGTTCTGGCTTTTACATAGCTAAACAAAGAGTAAATGAAAAGACAACCACCTGGGGAAGCCAAGGGCCAAACCTACTAATACTGATGACAACTTCTGTTTATAGAAACGCCTCTTCCCCCTGTATAGGCCTCTCCAGCATCTAGCACCTGCTGCAGTGAAATTTCTGTCCTTATCCAGCAACCCTGTTCTCCTTCCTTCCAGGGAGAGGGTGGACCCAGCTTTTCCACCAAGACTTGGTGGAAGGGGACATCTCACCCTTGCAGCTGGCCCACAGAAGGTCATATTCAACCCTCATGTTCTGGGCTTAAAGAATTTGGAGTACCTGATTAAGAAAAAAGTCAGAAAGGAGCCAGGTGTGGTGGTGCACGCCTTTAATCCCAATACTTGGAAAGCAGAGGCAGGTGGATCTCTGTGAGTTCAAGGCCAGCCTGGTCTACATAGTGAGTTCCAGGCCAGCTGGGCTACAGGGAGACCCCGTCTCAGAGACAAAAGAAAAAAAAAAAAAGTCAGAAAGGAATTTTCCAAACAAGTTGACCAGCTCTTCCCTTAGCTAGGGTCTTGGAAGCTGAGTCCCTTCAAAGGGCTGTCAACTGAGTTTGAATGTGCTGAGGTTCTCTCCACCTTTCTTTTTTTTCTGCTCACTTTGCTGGCCTGGACTGTGAATCACATAGAAATGGGTCCAACTGCATTACAACCAGAGCCATCCCCAGGTACCCCTGGCATGGTGCTGCCTTACATGTGATCTCACAGTTGCTGTTGTTGCTGGAGAGGCTGGTCCTGTTTTTAACCCTTTTCTACATCACTTTTCGCCCCTGTCCATGCTGGCTCCTAGCAAGGCATCATTCTTGTAGCAGAATAGGAAAAAAGAGCACCAATTTTGCTCAAACTGTAGGTTAAATCATATGTTCCAAAATGGAACAGCGCATGTTTTCCTCAAAACCCTCCTCTTCTTAGACTCTTCAATAGCATTCTGGGGCTCTGGTGTGGGAAAACCTATGCCTGGTGTACACGAGGCCCCAGGTTTAGTCCCTAGCACTGAAAGAGAAAAAAAATCCCCTGAGGCCTTTCTTCTGATCCCCTGCTCTTTCCAGACAGGTGGCCAGCCAATGACCCTGGCAGGTGAGGTGATACTACGATCTTGATCATGATTGTAATGAGCCTGTCAAAGGTGATTAACATTTTACTCCTGTCATTCTGGAAAATTATACTCTTCCTGAAATGTTCCAGAAGCTGTCAGGTGTCCCGAGAAGGAAGTTACATCAAGTGACACAGTGACAATAGTGGTGGCAGAAGGGCCTGAAGACTTGCTTCTGTCTGTATTGAATTCCTAGGAAGAAGAAGCCCTCAAGAGGGTAGAAGGCTGGCTGCCTTTCACCCAGAGGACAAGCATCTTTGCACATAAACACATCATCTTGTTTGCTTTTCACAAAATCTCTAACCAATACATCCTGGTTCTTTACCACCTCCCCACCTGTCCAGGGAGCAAGAAAACCAAGGTGTCTAAACACCTGGGACATGATGCACTTGGGGCAGAAGTATGTGGGAGGGCCTGCCCTCTGCCTTCCTCTTAACTATCATCCCACCTTACCTACTCATCCAGGTTTGTCAAGAGAGCTAGTGGGAACCATTTGGGCACAGAACCTCCCCAGCCTCCTCAACCTTTCCTTCAGGAAGCCCTCCCAGATTCCTTCAGTATCCTCTAGCTCAGGTTTGGGTTTTGAAGGCCATACATAGGAGGTTTCTGGAAAGTAAGAGGTCACTCCCCATGTCCTCTAGCCGTGAGTGCTCACTGTAAGAGCTCAGTATGTATTGTTTGGATGCACCCAGCCAAGTTGTCACTGTTGTGTGTGACACATAAGGACAGCCTTGTTGTCTATGTGGACCCATTATGATGAGGAGCCATTTCCTATATATTTTTGTTGTCCTTTCTTCCCATTTAGCCCTCAGCAACCAGGCTGCTATCATGCATGCAGCAGGCACTCAACAAATGTTTTCTTGAAACAGCCTAGCATTAAGGTTCACCGGAATCTGTCTGCTTAGTGGAGTTCAACTCACTTTACAAGCTGTGTAACTATGGTCAAGGCACCGTGTGTCACTAAGCTGTTTTCTACCCATGTCCTGTGTTATCATGAGAAGACGATAGGAAGAGTGCACAATGAAGAACCATCTGTCATCATTATCCTGATGAACTGTCATGGATCACTTGAGAAATAGAAGATTCTTGGGTGAGATAGAGAGGGTGAGTGAATAGGATGAAAAGGCCAAACCCAGGTCTGGGATCCAGGTACTGTGCTAAGTATCTCCCTGGGAGATGGTGGTGGGGCAGGAGGTGGGAGGGAGGTGGGACCCTGGTTCCTTACACAGTCCTCAGGATGAAGCTCGCAGGCCTGAGAAGAAGCACCTCTGGCATGGTCCCTGTGGGGTGGCTGCACCCCTAGAGCTCACCCAGGAGAGCGCGAGAACCTCAGAGGGTGTGTCCCAGCGTCCCCCAGGGAGAGCCACCGCAGCCCCAGAGAGGCCCTGCAACAGAGACACAGCATGAGTCACCCTCCTAGGCCTGGCAGAGTGAGGGGCAGTTGCCCTCTGGCATGACTCACCACTCCTGGGACTGGGCACCTGACTACAATTTACTGCCTCCTAAACCCACACGTTCTGTGAGAACAACACAAGTTCACGGGAGGTGGCTGCCTTGGAGCGCTGGGCTCTCAAATTCCCTAGAGTCAGTTGCTCACCTGGATGAGCAAATAATCATGTTTCCAGGACTCCTGCTTTGCAGTCCTTCTGACCACTGTTCAATACCCTCTCTGGTACCTAAGGGTCCACCTTTCTCTGCTCAGAAGCAAAGGGAGAACCAACTTCTGGAATTCCGGAGAATGGTCTCAGTAGAGGTGTTGTCTAAGTACCACCTTGCATCCTAAAAGGCCCAAAGACAGCAGCAGTAGTAGCTATTACAGACCTTACAGTCCTGGCCACACATGACAGCCCCTGGCACATGCTGGGGCTCCCCAGAGGACACTGAGTCCACACTGGCTGCCCTATTACCTTGTACACCTGATCTCTTACCCTGGCTTTTTTTGTTGTTCTATATGGACTGCCTTGTTTCAAAGATCAGGTCTCCAACAACTGTCTCCTGATCCTTATTCCCAACTGGCAGACCCCCACAGCAGACTCACAGTAAAGGACTTGTCTAGCAGCCTCTGTCCTAGGCTCCCCAGCTCACCTTCCTCTTCCTTGAAGCGGCAGGTTCGGGGCTGCACACCCCCTGCTCGTGCAGCTAAGGCATGGTGAATCTGGGAGCCAGCTGCCGCAGCGTTCCAGGTTCCGGGTGATGAGCCACAAGGGCTGGGCATGAGTAGGGACCCGCCCCAGCCAGCCTTCGGCTGCCGGCAAGGTGTGGCCCCAGATACCTCTGACCTACATGGCACAGGCCCCAGCTGCCCACCTGTGTGGCTCTTACATAAGCGGGGCGGGAGGCAGGACAGGGACCTGCTGGTGCAGTAGGAGAGGCAGCTTGCTGGCTGCCATCCCTGACAGCGCCTCGGGAGAAATTGCCTTGCTGCTGGGACATCCACCTGGGAACCGGCCCTGGGCTTCTGAGGCTGGGACAGACAATTGACTTGTTATTTGTTTTGGGTTTGAGGAGGGGTGTCATTTTTACTTTTCCTAAATACACATATGTCAAATGGGCTGGCTCCTGTATCCTGTCCCCATCTCTGTAATGTAAGTTTAGTGATAGTCCCATTTTCCGGATGAATGGATGAAGGCTCAGAGAGCTCTAGATCTGCTCCATGTTGCACAGCCAACAAGAGGTAGAGTCAATGTTTTTTATTTATTTATTTATTTATTTATTTATTTATTTATTTATTTAGTCTTTTTGAGACAGGGTCTCCCAGTAGTCCCAGCTGGCCTGGAACGCACTATGTAGACCAGGCTACCTCTGCCTCCCAAGAGCTGGGATTAAAGGTGTGTGCCACCACACCCGGCTTAGAGCCAGCATTTTAAACCCAGGTCTCCACAGCTGGGTCTGAAGCCTGGGCTCTGCTGGGCACACACGTTGCATCATAAAACTCAAACAGTCATTCCACCTGCCCTGGACTCAGGACCTCCATCCATGAAAACAAAATTCCCTGCCTCCTAATGCCCCTTGGCCTTCTAATGCCCCTTCTACCCTTTCCCCTACTCTAGATACTGACAGGTTTATGGCTACAACTTCTTTTGTATTCTCTTAAACCAAGACCCTGCTTCCAGGACAGCCCCTGCCCACCTACTCTTTGGGCTTCACCTCCGATCACCCCAGAGCTCCCTGCCCCTGCTCCCTTCGAATGATTCACCTATCTCTCACCTTTTCAAAAAATATTTTATGTGTGTGCTGGATAGCTTTAGTGTCAACTTGACACACCTGGGTTGAGGGAGCCTCAATTGGGGAATTGTCTCCATTGGACTGGCCTGTGGCCATGTCTGTGGGGTTATTTTCTTGATTGTTGAGTGATGTGGGAGGGCCCAGCCTACTATGAGTAGTGCCACCCCTGGGCAGGTGGCCCTGTGTTGGATAAGAGAGCAGGCTGAGCAGGGGCCAGGGGAGCAAGCCAGTAAGCAGCATTCCTTCATGGCCTGTGCTCCAGCTCCTGCCTCCAGGTTCCTGCCCTGAATTCCTACCTTGGGCTCCCTGATGAACTGTGACCTGGGAGATGTAAGCTGAGTAAACCCTTTCCTCCCCAAGTTGGTATTGGTCAGAGTATTTTGTCACAGCAATGAAGAGAACAAACCAGGACAATGTGTATGAGTGTTTTGCTTGCATGTAAGTGCACCCATGTTGTGCAGTACCCACGGATGCCAGATGAGGGCATCAGATCCCTTGGAACTGGAGTTACAGATGGTTGTTAGTTGCCATGTGGATGCTGGGAACTGATCCCAGGTCCTTTTCAAGAGCAATCAGTTCTCTTAACAAACCCTGAGTGCTCTCCCCCTCTCCTTTCCTCCCTCTCTCTGTTTTTCAGAACAGGGTCTCCCTATAGCCACAGCTGGCCTGGAACTTGCTATGTAGTCCAGGCTGGTCTCCATCTCACAGAGATTCACCTGCCTCTGCCTCCTGAGGGCTGGGCTCAAAGGCGTTCACCACCACACTTGGCTATCTCTTCATCTTTAACTATCACCTGGGAGGTAAACTCCAAACTCCAAATTGTCCCCTTGGTTGAGGTGAGAGGATGAGGATGGAGGCACCCCAGCCAGCTCAGCATGGAAGGGAGATTTCTAGCCTTAACTCGGACAAGGATCAGGGCACAGAGGCAGCAGTAGGAATTGAGGATTGTTTGAAGGCCTTCTCTTGCTAAGATGGCCAATACCACCTGTACCTCACCTTCAAGAGAATTCTGCCTTCCGCCCAGTCTCAGCTCCTTCACAACTTCTTTCCCAGGAGTTCCTGCCCACCACCACCTCTAGACACCGAATACTTCATCCTAAAGAGCTGCTTCTAGCCTCTGAGTAATTAGGAGCTGCTTTGAGGACTTTCTAGATGCCAACTGCTCATTCCATTCACAGGCTTCTGCACTCGGAAGTCTTTTCGTTGTTTCAGGGACTGTAGGGCCCCAGGAGCCCAGGCAGTATCAACACCTCAACACTATGATTCTGTGAAAGGCTTTCAGACATTTTCCCTCCTGGAAAACGGAGTTCTCCTCCTCCCACTGCTCTGGTTCTCCACATACTGGCTGAGTGGTGGTTGGAGCAGCACTGGGACCTGTCAGAGGTAGGGAGTAACTGTAGAAATGTCCACACTTTAAGTAGCTCCATACCCAAATTCTCAGCCTCCCTGATGGCTAGAAATAGTTTCCAAATTGATGAGGTTCAGAGGGCTTGGGAAATCTGTAATCTCCAGTCCATCTCTTTGAAGTCCCACCAGCTGGTCTTCCCTGACTGAATCCTGCCTCTCCAAGTCCATCTTGCTCCAGGAAGCACTCTGGGAGGAACTCCCACTGTCCTGTCTCTTCCTGGAGCTGGGGCTAGGAATTGCTAGGAAATAAAAATATCAACTAAGGCCTTGTTCCCAGAGTTGGAAACAATTTCTCCCTACCCCAGCTTCTGAGGAAGCTCCCTCTTAACCTGAGTATTGATTTAGTGCCTCATATGTGCCAGATGGTATATGGGCCATGGGCGTAGAGGTGAGCAAAGGATATGGCTTAGAGATGATGGTCATGATGGCCACTGAATAGATATGCATCAAGGCTACTGGGAGGGTGGGTAATCAGTCCTAGGCTCAGGGAGGGCAAAGAGAGAATGTTGACAAGGGCTGGAGGAAGATATGATTACTTCATGTGAAGCAATGTGAATAGAGGAGAGGCTGGTACAGGTGACAGACCCAGGCTAGGGCTCGTCCAGCTCATTGTGGGGCTTTGGGCCAAGGTAAAGATCTGCTGAGTATGTGTGGTCTCTGGGAAAGGATTAGGGTAGAACAAATTAGGACAGGGATCCTGGGGCGATTGACAGACTGACTGAGTCCTAATTGGGGTATGTTTACTGAGAGGCCTCACCCTCCAAAGATTCATCTTGGATTGACCTTGGTTCCCACCTTGGTGCATGGGGCAGCCAGCTTGTCAGTTCACTTTTAACCCAGCTGGCAGTGCCTAGAGTGCGTATTCAACAATCAATCCAGATTCCATTGTCTATTGTAAGGAAATAAATACAGCAGTCATCAAATTCTACTAGAAAGCCCAAAGGAGTTGGCCAACAGTGGCCAACAGTCTGATCAAACCCAAGGCAAAGTTCTCTGGCTCTGGACACAGATCTCTGGATTCTGGCCCAGAATTTGCCTTGGTCATGTGACCTCAGGCAAGTCTTGGTTCTTCTCCAGGGCTCCATATCTTGAGATGCCACAGATAAAGGGCCTTCCAATTTAATGACTGTGATTGATGACTAGGGCCTAGGCTAGAATTCTGCTGCACCAAGTAGGGACAAGGCTATAAGGCTGGATGTTGTCAGAATCACATGACTGAGGGGGCAGGAAAAGCACTCAGGAATGAGAATGATGCCAGCTCCTACCTTTCAGGTGCTTATTTGGTGTTGGCCAATGCTCTACATATACTTTATGTATGTGTGGACACATTCATCCTCACAATAGCCAATGACGTATTGTCACTGTCCCCATTTTATGGATGAGGAAACAAAGTTAGATACAACTCAGGCAGATGGACACCAGAGCTTATGCCCTTGGCTAGCCAGATATACCTGCAAGTCTCTGGCTCCTTGGGTGATTGCGGTGGGGCAAGACAGGGACAAGAAGGAAAGGGTGTAGAGAAAGAGGTATCTCAGCATTTAAATCTATTTCTGACCACTTATTATTAGACGTTTTATCATACAGTCCCTCATCCAGTGTTTGGACAAATGTTATGTATAAACAAAGTGCAAAAACAAAACAAAACACACAACAAACAAAGTGCAAACATTAAATACTAATTAAGTCATCTTCTTTTTCTAAACTTTTTTTTTGAGACAGGATCTCCCTGTAGCCCCTGCTGCTCTGGAATTCACTATGTAGACCAGACTGGCCTCAATCTTACAGAGACTTGCCTGCTTCTGCCTCCTGAGTGCTGGGATTAAAGGCATTTTTCTGTCATGCCCAGCTGAGCTTTAATTTTTTAACATTCGTTTATTTGTGTGTGTGTGTGTGTGTGTGTGTGTGTGTGTGTGCCCACATACATGCACATGTGGAGGTCAGAGGACAATGTGGGGAAATCAGTTCAGTTCTCTTCTACCACGTGGGCACCAGGGATCAAACTCGGGTTGTCAGGCTTGGCTGCAAATGCTTTTGCCTACTAAGCCATTATACTGGTCAAATTAAGCCATCTTCTTATGTGGCATTGATGACAGACAGGAATGGTAAACAGGGAAGGCAGTGTGAAGTTCCAAGTTGATGTAATTCCAGGCCAAAGACTACTAGAAAATCACCCTCTATTGCTTGCTTTTAAATTTTTTAAAAATTATTTTTAGGTGTATGAGTGTTTGCCTGAATGTATGTAGATGTACTACATATGCGCACTGCCCACAGAGGCAAGAAGAGGGTATTGGATCCCCTGGAACTAAATTTACAGATGATATTCAGTTCCCATGGGTGCTGGGAACTGAACCCTGGTCCAACGCAAGAGCTGCCAGTGCTCTTAACTGCTGAGCCATCTCTGCAGCCCCTGATTGCTGTTTTTTATCTGAACTACCACAAGTGTGACTTTGAGTGTGCTCCTTTTCCTATTAGGGCCTCAGCTACCCCTCTATAAAATAGGAGGGGTACATGGGGTGGACTCTAAGGCCCAGCTCTGATGACAGGTGACGCTCTACTAATCTCCCAGGGAGATGGGAGAAAGGAAGGAAAAGCCTGTTCCTTAAGCCCCAGAGGGTCCTCCATAGCGTAGCATGGAGTGAAGCCATAGTTAGGTTTACACCCAGCTGTGTGCAGATGGATGGCTGTTGGATTGGTCTGTGCCCTGCGGGGGACACACTAGTCAAAGACAAGTGTGAAGAAGTGAGACATAGCCTCCCTGTGTACTTGGGAGAGGCACCACTGAACTTGGCAGACAAGGGGGTCTGCTGTGGGGTCACTGGGTGGCAGAGGTGAATCCAATTTTGCTTTTTTTAAAAATGAGGACATTTCCTAGGCACTGGTATGTACTGGGCAACATTCTAGTGACTTTACAGGTATTGACTCATTAAGCTATCTTAACAGTCCTATCAAAAAGCTACGGAATCATGATATGATCCTCATTTTATGAGGAAAGAGAAGTTCTGAGATATGAAGCAAATTGCTAAAGGTCAAGCAGATAGTGATAGAGATAGTTGGGATTTAGGTTCAGGCAGTCGAACTGCAGATTGTGTATGTGTGTGCGCGCGCGCATGCACACACACACACACATACACACAAGCTCTGGGAATGGAACCCAAGGTCCTGTGCATGCTGGGGAATTCTCTGTCACCGGGCTACACCCCAGCCCCAGATTTCATATTCTTAACTACAATTTACACTGTCTAAAACTGAGTGAGGCTCTATGAAGTCCCCAACTCCTCTCTGCTGGTCTCAGTAACATAAATTTCTTATCAACTGACCCAGAACAGCAGACACAGTGGCTAACACACTAGTTTAACGGGCATGTATTTGTAAATCCATCAAACCAACCCAATCTTATTCCCTTCAACATATCAACCATGATCTCTAGCATAAAGCAAAGAATTACTAGACATCTGAAAAAAGTGCAAAACCAAGAAAAAAAGTCAACAGAAACAAACCTTGATATTACACAGATATGGATTTAAACATACCAGGACTGTACAACCACTATTAAGATAAATTGGAGAATTAAAGGAAAAAACGCATCTTTGTGTGTATGTTTGTGCACCTATGCATGTGGTGTCCATACCTGTTCTTGTGTGTGTGCGCACACATGTATGTGTGGGTGCATATATGAATTTGTGTGTAGGCATCAGAGACTGACAGTGGGAGTCTCCACCCTTTTTTTTTCTTTGTCTTTTTTGAGACAGGGTCTCCCTATAGCCCTACCTGGCCTGGAACTCACTATGTAGACCAGGCTGGCCTTGAACTCGCAGAGATCCGCCTGCCTCTCCCGAGGGCTGAGTGCTGGGTGCTGGGAGTAAAGGTATGGGCTGCCACACCTGGCATCTCCACCTTCTTAACTGAGGCAGCGTCTCTCACTTGAACCCAGAACTTACCAACCGAGTTCACCTAGTTAGCCAGCCTGTTCTGGGGATCCCCTGTCTCCAACTCCTGAGTGCTGGGATTACAGGTAGACTGCTATGTCCACACAACATTTACTTGGGTACTGGAGGTCTGAACTTAGATCCTCACACTTTTATGGCAAGTGTTTTACTGACGAGGCCATCTTCCTAACCCCCAGAGAATCTCAATGTAACAACGCAAAGTGTAAGAAAATTATAATCTCTAAAGTGAAGGGTTCACCAGATGAGTGGATGAGCTTGACTTCAGATTGACACTTGAAAAAAGTGTTAGTGGGGCTGGAGAGATGGCTCAGTGATTTAAGAGTGTGTACTGCTCTTGCAAAGGACCTGAGTTTGGCACCTAGCAACCACCTCAGGCAGCTCACAATTGCCTGTAACTCCAGCCCCAGGGCATCCAACAATTCTGGCCTCCACAGGCACTAGTACTGTTGTGCACAGACACATACAGACATATACACACGCACATAACGAAAAATAAAATCATTTTTAAAAGTGTTAGTGAACTTGAAGACAAAATAATAGAAATTATTCAATCCAAAGTAAAGAGGAAAGTTTTAACTGAATATAACAAAATATTGTTGAAAAAAACTGAAGACCTAGATAAATAGATATTTTAGGATCAAGAAAATATTATTGGAGCCCACATGGTGGCACAGACCTGAAATCCCAGCACTCAGGAGACTGAGACAAGATTGAGAGGCCAGCCTGGGCTACATAGTAAGACTCCAGTAGAAAAAGTAGAGGAAGGGGATGTTTTAACATTGGCCAGATTGGCCACAGGTCGACACAAGCGCCGTAAAAACCCCAGCTGGCTTCTTTGTAAAAACTGAAAAGCTCAAATTCACATGAAAATCCAACATACCCAGAATAATCAAAACAATCTTGAAAAAAGAACAAAGTTGGAGAATTCACATTTCCTGATTTTAAGACCTGTTGAATATCTGTTGTGGCTAGACACACGTGAACGAGTACAATAGAATCAAAATTCAGAAATCAGTGAAAGTTTACTGCAAATTTACAATGAATTGATTTTCAACAAAGGTGAAAAACCATTCAACAGAGAAACAAGTCTTTTCAACAAGTGGCAGCGACTGAATAATCATTCAGAAAGTTGAAGCCGCAGCACTTCCTCTGCTAGGCATGAAAATTAACTCAAAATGGATCATAATAATGTAGATTATTTAATCAAATTATTCAATGTAATTGAATTCAATGTAAAAACTAAAGCTGTAAAAACATTAGAAGGAACTATATATAAATCTCATAACCCCGAGTTAGGCAAAGACGTCTTACATGTGACATCAGAAGTGCAAGCACCTAAAGAAAAACAGATAAATTAGCCAGGTGTGGGGCCGCACACCTTTAAGCCCACTATTCAGGAGGCAGAGGCTGTGGGATTGAGATGGGGCTACAAAGCCAGTTCCAGGTCAGCTGGGGCTACAGGGAGACCCTGTCTCAAAAAGCCCAAAAACCAACCAACCAAACAACTGGTAAATTCATCTTTGTAAAAATGACAACCCTCTGAGCTTCAAGGGATACTATCAAAAACATGAAAAGTCAACTCAGAAAATGAGAGGAAATACTTTCAAATCAAGTATGTGGAGAAGAGAATTGCGTTTAGAATATGTAAAGAGCCCTTACAACTCAATAGTAAAAAGACAAATAATCCAGGCTGGGCATGGTGGCGCACGCCTTTAATCCCAGCACTTGGGAGGCAGAGGCTGTCATATCTTTGTGAGTTCAAGGCCAGCCTGGTCTACGTAGTGAGTTCCAGGACAGCTGGGGCTACAAGGAGACCCTGTCTCAAAAAGACAAAAAAAAAAAAAAAAAAAAAACACAAATAAACCAATTAAAACTGGGGAGAAAATATGAAAGGACATTCTAATGGAAATAGAAGTGTGGACAAAAGGCACTTGAGCAGTTACTCAACATCTTCAGCAACCAGGATACACAGATTAAAACAATGTGAGATAAGAACTCACACCTGCCAGAATTGCTGTACTCAAAAGGATGAGACTCTTGGCAGAGGTGTGGGAAGAGACTGGAATCCTCAGACACTACTGGTCAGAGTGCAGCCAGCCACTTTGGAAAACAATCTTTCAACTTCTTAAAAGACTGTTGAGTTAGTTTCATCTGATCCAGCAACTCCACTCCTAGGTATAAACCCAAAAGGAATGAAATCGGATGTTGACATCCAAACTTGAACATGAAATCCATAGTAATCCAATAGTTATAACACCCCAAGCATCCATCAACTGATGTAGTGGTAAACAAATTATGATATATACTAGAATATTGTTCAGCTGTAAAAGAAATGAAATACTGCCATGCCTTTAATCTTGGCACTTAGGAGGTTGTGACGGGAGGATTGCTATGAGGTCAAGGCCAGCCTCATTGGCATAATGAGACCTTGTCTCAACCACCCCTCTAAAAGGGAAAGAGATATTGATACATATTTCAACACAGGTAAAATATGAAAACATTAATGCTAAGTGAAAGAAGTCAACCACAATAGATCATATATCAGCTCATTTCAATTAAATGCCCAGAATTGGCAAATCCAGATAGTTAAATTAGTGATTTCCTAGGATTAAAGGCATCAAAGGGCTAATTGGTACAAGGTGAGGACAGTGTTCTAAAGTCAGTTGTGATGGTGGTTGCTCGACTCTGTGAATATACCACAAGATGAACTGTACACTTTAAACATGTGAATTTTACGTATGTGAATATATCTCAATAAAGCTATCATAGTCTAAAAACACAAACAGATTCATAAAGACCTATGAAATAATATCAAATGGTCTAACACACATTCATCTCGAATTCCTGAGAGGAAGAAAGGGAGAATAGGGCAAAAGGAGACATTTGAAGAAAGCATGTCTGTTTTTCTTAAGTTTGGTGAAAATATCAGCCTACAAATTACATATGAAAATCTAGAAATTACAGATCACCGAACATTAGCTGGATTTTAACAAAAAGAAAAAAAAAACACACTTAAATCCATCATAGTCAAATTGCTTGAAACTATATACACACTGAAAAAAAAAACAAATAAACAAAAGACAAGGACAATATTTTAAAGGAGCCAAGAGTGGCAGGAGAGGACATGTTACATAAAGATAGAATTGACCATTCGGTTTTTATAAGAAACCACAGAGACCAAAGATGTCAGAACAATATATTTCAAGGTGTTAAAGCAAATAATTGTACAAGCCAGAATTCTTTCCCAGTGAATATATCCTTTCAAAGCAAGGTGAAATGATGACATTTTCTTTTAAATGAAAGATGAATTTGTCACAAAGAAACTACTATGGAGTAGACTGAAGTCATGTCTGTAATTTTTGGTTTTTTTTGAGTTAGGATCTCCCTGTAGCTCCAGCTGGCCTGAAACTCACTATGTAGACCAGGCTGGCCTCCATCTCACAGAGATCACCTGCCTCTGCCTCCTGAGTGCTGCAATTAAACGTGTGTGCCACCACACCCAGCCTGCAATTTTTTTTTTTTTTTTGAGACAGGATCTCACTAGGTAGCCCAGGGTAGCCTGAATTCGCAGTCCTTAGGCCTCAGCCTCCTTAGTCCTGGCATTACAAGCATGTACCACTGTGCCTGAGCATACCTGCAAATTCTTAACACTCCTTCTATCGGTAGGTGGTATTTAATCAATTTCTTCCCTTTTGTAAGTGGTGGCCTAATGCCTAGCTTCTAACACAGTCCAGAGAAGTACCTAGCTTCCAAGGCTAGGTCAGAAAAAGCACCAGCTTCCACTTGACTCCCTCAAGCCAAGTGATTTTGGATCCCTGACCCATCTTGTCAGAAGTCTACCTACCTAGAAGGCAGGATAGTGACATGATGCAAGGAAGCCAGGTAGAAACAGAGATGTTGAAAAGCCTTAGAGGGTCTACCTCTCAGCATGCTCAGGCTTCCCCACAGATGCTCCAGACATGTGAGTGAAAAGACTCTCAGTCAGCCTCAGTAGCCCTGGTTACCAGCTCCATGTTGTGAGCAGAGAGAAGACCATTGGCAAAGAACTGAAGTCTCCAGTCAACATCAATGTGGCAATTGAAAATGTCTCCCAAATTATCTGCATCCTAATCCCTGGGAACCTGCAAATTTGACTTTATGGGTGAAGAGGGCTACAGATATGATTGAGTTGCTCAGATGTGATTAAGTATCTAGAGACAGGAAAATTATATTACCAGAAAGGGTACTAAGTACAGTCACACATGTTCTCAAGAGGGTTGCAGTGTGAGGTTTAACATACACAGACTAAAACAGCAAACCCAAATGCCTTTCAGCAGAATCAAAGGTAGGCATATTGTAGTATACCCACACCATAGAAATGTACTTAACAGGGAGTACTACTCACTTAATGACATGGGTGAATCTCAAGTGACAGGGGCCAGACACAGAAGGGTACATTCTGTGTAGGCTGGCTTGGGCACATGATGTTCAAGAACCAGATAGACCAGTAGGTGAACATGAAGGAATCTTCTGGAATGATAAAAATGTTCTATATTCCAGTTGGGTTATTGATTGCATGGTATGGACATTTGTCTGAAGTCATCAAATTATAGGTTGATAAATTTCACTGTATGTAAACTTTGCCTCCATTAATAAAAACCCCAACCATCCATTCGATTCTGCAGATGTAAATTCTGAAAACAAGACCCTAGTTGTTCTTCCCATGGTCATGACCTTTACAATCGCCTACGAACCTGCCCAGCCCTATCCTTAAGTGTTCTCCACAGATTCCTCTGTGAGAAGCCAGGGTCATCTGGGGAAGGAGCCAGAGCCCAGAGGACTATGATTTTCTCTTTTTTTTCTTTCCTTTTACTACATTAAAAAGTATTTATGTATATGTATGTGTGTGTGTGTGTGTGTGTGTGTGTGTGTGTGGAGGCCAGGAGGACAACTTGGACTTGGTTCTTTTCTTCCATCATATGGCTCTCAGGGTTGGAACTCAGATCATCAGGCTTAGTGGCAAGTGCCTTTATCTGCTGAGCCATCTCTCTGAGTTCTCTCCCCACCCGCCCGACTGAGCCACATTCCTCAGTATGTTTTCTTCATATTTTAAAATTTATTTTTGGTACTTATCACCATTACAGTTTAGTGAATAATTTCATAACAATTTGTTAATGCCTGTCCTTCTGGTAAATATACAAACTCCTTAAGGCAGAGGCTTGCTTTGTAGTCTAAGATACTCTTCGGTGTTTAGCACAATATCTGAATATTCTCCAATAAATGACTTTAAATAAACGAATGTATTATAAAAACAGAGAAAAACATCAGTGATACCAAAGCAAGATGATAAAAGGAAGCAGCCTATACACATGATGGGGGGCAGAGGGTGGGGTGGGGCAGTAGGAGTGGAAAAAAACTGCAGAACTGGAAGGCCCTGAGTATTCCTGATGCTCTGGGCACCCTGCGGTGACATTCCTTTCTGGTTTCTCCTCAGCTAGCACACCCTGAGAAGGGGGGCTCATTGAGAACAGCTTTGCTTGCTTGGCTCACTGCAGCCTCCAGTGACTGCCTGCCATCCCAGGCTCTTAGACAAGTCCTCTCCACATGGATTTTTGTCAGTCAGAGCTAGAGAACAACAGGCAACTCAGGGTGATGTGGGTAGTTCAGAGCAAGCCGTCCATCCCTGCACCAAGCAGGCCCTACCGTGCCCATCTGCTGTCCCCTTCCTCCTGCTACCTCATGTCCAGACCCTATTGACCACTGCCAGATCCACCACCTCCTTTGAGCTGCTCTGGCACCTGCTGGACTCCCTGTCCTCCCCCTCTTCCTCCACAAGTTAGCCAGGCCCCAGCCTGCCAGTCTAATTGCTACCTGGAATTTCTCCACAACCACACTGCCCCTGCCTACCACTTTGTGACCCACAACCTTTCAAACCTAGGTCTAGCTGTCCCTTTCTCAGGTTCCTTTCATGACTTGCCTCCATTATGGGCTTCTGGACAGGGGGACTTGACAGGACCAAGATCTAGGCCCCAGTCATGCTCAGTAGAGCCCTGGATAGGTGATGTGGTCTACAGTCTACAGCCTCAGTCTCAAAAGGCACAGGCATCCCTCTTGCTCCCCAATACCCATTCTTCTACCTCCAGCCACCCCCTCTGTAACACAAGGGAGGGAATGGGAGGCAAGAAATTCTCAGGTTGTAGGAAAACCTGCTTCCCCAAGAGCAGCCGTCCCTGGCTACAGGTGAGGGTCTCTGACAGGCTGGAGTTGGAGTTGTGGCAGGAGTTGCCTGAAAGAGAGAAGGAGGGAGCAGCCAGGCAACAGCTGTGGCAGCTCCCTGACTTTAGAGCCATGTACAACAAGCATTTGATGGACTTTCCTTGCAGCTACTCTGCAAGGCTGCCAGGGCACATTAGCTGCCCACTGACAGATGGGGAAACCAAGGCCCAGAGAAGATGTATCTTGCTTTGAGTCACAGGGTAAGTCAGGAACAGAGCTAGATAAGAAGCCACATCCTGAGCTTTGTAGCCTGCTGCTAAGGCAGCGCCCAGGGATTGTTCTGGGGTGGCTGTGCTTGTGCTACGTGACCCTGGAGCTCTGGAGGAATCTTCAAACATGGTCAAGGTCAAGGCCTTTTATCTTCCTTTGCATAGAGGGAGAGGTTAAGTCTCATAGAGGTTCAACAACTTACCCAAAGTCATGCAGCAAGAAAGTGGTAGCTGACACTCCAACCCTGGGGTTTTAGCCCTTGTGTTTTCCTATGGAGCCCTGAGCCTATTTGCTCTTCCACAATGGAGTTCTCCTCTGCCCTGGCTGGGCCTGGCCCCCAGGTTTGGCTACTTCAGTGTTATTAGCAAAGTAGGCCCAGGACTTAGGAGTTCAGGTGCACAGCCTCCATTTTAGTGACCACGCCCTGCTCACTATAGACCTGAGACATGGACTTCAGAAAACACTGGGACTACTGACCTGACTTATCCCCTCACTTGGTAGGATGGGGGGACCCTGAGAAGCAGCAGACTTTGTTTTTCATTTTCAAGGACTGAATTTTTAAGGCATCTACAAGCATTACCTGGGAGAGGGTGGCAGCCTCTGGTCTCTTAGCCCATGAATGACAGTGTCCAGAGCAGACCCACAGCCTATTCCTTAGGAAGAAGTCAAGTCCACCCTCCTCCACAGGCCAGGCCTCTCTATGCTGAGGGTGCACATTTAGGGCCATGGCTGGTCTCTTGCTCTTGGAGAGAGGCCATTGCTTCTGGGTGGACAGCAGCCCACCTTGGCCTGATGGGGCATGTTAACATGTCCTCCTGTCTACTCTGCCTGTCTTTTCACATAACCCTCATAAGGACAGTGGCCATATTCTTGTAGCTCAATACTGTCAGTTTTTCCCCATTACTACCAAGGGCTCAGACCCTGGCACTTAGCCTTAAACTGTATACACTCCAGACACCCAGGGCACTGTTCGTCTTCCACTGTTCCCATGTTCTCCTGCCTGCCACTCTTCCCTCTGACTGCCCAGGCCCTCCAGACCACCATGGGCCTACTCAGCATCTCAGACAGACGAAAGAGACGTCTCTCTCTCCTCTCCTAGACTGTGACCTTCCGGGGGGGAGGGGTCACAGACCCTCAGATGTCTGAGTCCAGGAGTCCTTCTTATCAGAGGCTACTGTGCTCATGCATAGACTTGTCAAGGTGATGCAGCAAGCTGGAGCTGGAAACTTGGGCTCCCCCACTGAACTCATCTGTCATTGACCCCATATGCCATGTGCCACTTGCTACCCCAGGGAGACAGGGGAGCATTCTTGCATTAATTGAAAATTTCTTTCTTTATATTGGTGCTTCCTGGGATGTAATTCATTCCTCATTTAAATCTCTTATGGCCATCAGAGGAGCAGACACACTGAATCTTACTCCAAAGGACAAATGTTCCCATCCAGTGCTGTTCCACCTCAGAGATCATCCAGGTAAAGAAACCGAGGCTCAGAAAGATAAACAGCTTGCCTCAGGTCACACAGCAGAATGAAGTCTAGACCTTGGTCCCAGGCTCTGTGTGTAGAGAACTGACCCTCCAACTCACCTGGTTTGTAAGTTGTCCTGGGTGGTCCCCATGCTGGCACCCTGCTGGCTGTCTTGCAGGGGTTCTCTGCTGTCTGGCATGCTGGGGTCCCTGGGCAGGCCGCTGTATCCAGTTCCAGAACTTCGTGGCATCTGCTGCAGGCATCCACTGAAGAGAGTGCGCTCTCCCACAATGAGAGGTTGGCCTTGAGTGGGCAGTGGGGGTGGATATGGGGCTGGGGGAGGCGGTGCCTGGAGTGACCCAAAGGGCCCCATTTCCTCTCTATTTTTAGAAGCTCAGAATGTTTCCTGGGCAGTGAAGTTGCTCAGAACTAAAACTTCCTTTTCTTCCAGGTTTTGTGGCATTCAAGATGAGGAGAATTTCAATGAACCCAGTGTTCTTTTTGATGCAAATCAGTCCCTCTTCTCCCAGAAGTTCTGGCCAATGGGCTTAGGACTTCTAGGCCCCCAGAAAACCTCCTCACCTTCTTTAAAGGGCCACTTTGGAGTAAAAGGGGTTCTTAGTACAAATCCATACCCTGAGCCTAAGGTGTCTACAGGTCCTGATGCCCACGCTGCAGCCTCAGCTCCAACAGCTTGATTGCAACCCAGGAGAATTTGCCCCAGGCGTCTAGCTCCAGGGTCTGTACCGGAGCCCACAGGAGAGCCCACAGTTCCTGCTCTCAAGTAGTGGAGTATAAGGGCCAGAAAGCAACATTGCCAACACCATGGATGACTATATAATTCATAGTAACACCTGCACTGAAGAAGACATGACAGGGGACCCAAGGGGGCCACCCAGGGTCATCTAGACACAAGCATGATCTTCCCTTTCAGCTAAACAAAGGAAGGGTTCTAATGACTGGTTTGCAGACAGCCATGCACAGATGGAGGAAATGAACCAACTGGGGCAGGCACTTTGAACACCAGAGATCTCCTTTAAGGTGGACTGTGGCTGCCATAACAATGAACCAGGTGACTTCAAACAACGAAAAATGCATTCTCTCATAGTTCTGGGGTCCTGGGGTCCTGAAGCCTAAAATCAAAGTATGAGATGGGTCACACTCAGTCCAATCTCTGGAAGACTGCTTTCCTCTCTCCTAGTTTTGATGGGTCACTGGACTTCCGTGGTCTTCCTTGGCTTGTAGATGCAATGCCCGTCTCCCCCTCCCCTCCCATGGCTGTCCTCCCTCTGACTGTCTACATCTCTGTTTTCTTATAAGGTCACCGGGCATTAGACTAGGGCCCCTTATAATCACATATGACCTCATCTTAGCTAATTTCCCTTGCAAAAACTATATTTCCAAATAAGGGCATTCCCCAAAGCTCTGAGCAGGCATTAATTTGGGGGAGACAAAATTTAATTTGGTGAAAATGGTATACGGAAGTCTTGGCAGGAATTCCTGTTGCTACTGGAGAAATCAGGTTCCCCTCTTTTTGAATTTATTTTATGTGTATGACTGTTTTGTCTGCATTGTATATAAGTACACCCATGCATGCAATGCCTGCGGAGGCCAGAAGAGGGCGTTGGAGCCCCTCAAACTGCAGTCCCAGGTACTCTGCAAGAGCAGCCAGTGTTCTTAACCACTGAGCCATCTCTCCAGCCCCCAGGGTTCCCTTTTGTGATTGCTCATTAATAAAAGTCTCATTAATAAAAGAATTTAGAAGGCCAGGGGTGGTGGCACATGCTTTAATCCCAGCATTCAGGAGGCAGAGGCCAGCGGATCTCTGTGAGTTCTAGGCCAGTCAGGGCTACAAAGTTAGACCTTATCTCAATCTCAAAGCAAACAAACAAAACCAACAACAACAAAAAACCCACAAAAAAATTAAAGACAGACTTGGAAGGAAGCTTGTGAACAATTTTATTAGAATTTGAGAGAAAAGCAACAGGGCAGGTAAGGGGAAAATCCCAAACTGTGCTGGAGGAGGGAGATAGAAAGTCATGTTTAAGTCAGGCTTTGAGGTCAGAGAAGTAGCTAGGAAGCCCAATGTGTTATGAAAAACTATTTAAACTGAAAAACAGAAAAGGAAAAGAAAAGACATGCTGAGTAGCAGGCTGTGGATCTGGTTCAGAGGGTACCAGATTCTGGGCTCTTGAGTCCCAAGACAAAGAATTGGGATACATGGTTAGAAATAGAAAGAGATAGTTAATAAAGAAAGGGAGACTCCTGAGAACAGGAGTTAGCTAGTGAGCTGAGGAGGGGAAAAGTCCCCAAAGCCCTGGCCTATGAGGTGAATAGCCCTTTATAGGACATCTAAATAACACTATATTTTCATGTTTGTATGTGGCAGGCTTGTGTTTTGTTTTGTTTTGTTTTGTTTTGTTTTGTTGAGACAGGTTCTCACTATATAGCCCTGACTGGCCTGGAAATTATTATGTAGACCTGGCTGGCCTCAAACTCACAGAGAGATTTGCTTGCCTCTGCCTCCTCAAGTGCTGGAGTTAGAAGTGCGGGTCACTATGTCCAATTTCTGGAGGGCTTTTTTATGTGCATGTTCTGATCCTTTGGTGAAGCCCAAATGAGGAAGGGTGGCCAGCCTTTCTCTGCTAACTGGCTTCTTTCATGTGAATTTTGATGTAGCTTTCCATTTCTCTACTCTGGCCACCCTATGAGATGTCCCCAAGAGGGTCAGTGAGTCCCACTGAGTCACAGGTAACGGGAAGGCAGGTGGTTGAAAACCACTGGGTTGTTCTATAACAGTTCAGGGCATGGGCCACAGAGTCGCCCCTTCTCCCTCATGCTGCTCCCTCAGTTCTGTTGAGGGCACATTGGACAGGAGGCCTGGTGTATGGCTTTAAAGCCTGACTCTTGCTCCTCCTCCACTCAGGCCTTGGGTGGGTTCCTGCCTCTCTCTCTCCAGGCCTCAATTTAAACTATTTGGATCATGGAGGCTGGCCAAAATACTGCCAGCTCCAACTGGACAGGAGGAAGTAATGGGGAGAGCTTTGCCAGGGGCTCATTGGCTGTGCTGAGGCAACAGAGGGATGTCATGCAAGTGGTGTCAGTGTGCTCCCAACCATGGGAGAACTGAATCAGAGGGGAAAAAGAAAAAGACGAGGAATTATTGGCTTTGAAGTTCAAAAGACTTCAAGATGAAAGCAGGGGAAAGTTTGGAGAGATGAACTATAGGGGATGGGGGAAAGACCTGGGCACACCTGGAAAAGAAAGGCCTCCCCTTGGTCAGTGAGACCCAAGGGTAGTGGTGCCCAAGAAAGTGACAAGGCCCTAGAGTGTCCAGCAAAGGCCACAGAATACTCGGCACAATAAGGCCTGGACAGCCCTACCTCCCCGGAACAGGCACTGGCCAGGTCTCAGTCCCTGGAAGGAGAGAGTAGTTGAGCCAGCAATAGAGGCTGATGGGAACACAGATTCCCAGCAGTTACCTGGGGACCAACAGAAAGGATGCACCAGCAAGTAAGTGGTGGGACACAGTGAAAAAAATGCCAGGGAGCCAAAGAAGCTGGGTTGGCCGAGTTTGAAAATGGTTATCTAGTTTCCTCATCAAAGTAAATATGGCTACCACACTGGTATTCTGTTTGTCGGAGTCCCTCTCCTCTGACCGCTGGCTACCCTGACCTAGAGTCAACCCTTGGGAGCTTCTGCCCACTGAGTTCCTGGCCTCAGGCCTTTGGGTGAGTTAGGTCAATCCATGGTGGTGGCAGAAGGACAAAAGATGGCTAGGAAGAGAGGTTGGAATTTGTGAGTGTACATGCATGTGTGCGTGCCTGTGTGTGTAGGGGTGTGCTTGCAGGTCTGTGCGTTGAGTATAGGAGTGCAAGGAGGCCAGAGGACCTCTGGTGTCTTCTGAGTCTCTCTGTCTTATTCCCTTGAGACACGATTTCTTACAGAACCTAAAGCTCACCGACTCAGCAAGCCCCAGCAATCCTCTTGTTGCTGCCTGTCCCCCGACACCCCAGGGTTACATTCACATGTGGCCACACTAGGCTTTTTATATGGTGCTGGAGTCTGAACTCAGGTCCTCATGCTTGTGCAACAAGCACTCTTGCCCACTGAGGCATCTCAGCCCTGGGAAGTTGGAATTTTGATGCCGCTCTCTCCCTCCCTGTTGGCTACATTTTTGGCAGCAGCTAAGACCCTTGCCTTTAGCTACAGCTCAAATTGAGAGCTCCTCCCAACCTTCTGGCTCCCGAGTAGGAGACAGGACCCCTATGGTAGCTCCCAGCTCTCAGAGGTCTGCATCTGACAGTGGGGAACCACGGCAACAGTGAAGGTTTTACATTATTCAGACCTGAGCTCAACTCCTGGTTCTTCTGCTTGGTAGCTGAGTGACCTTGAACAAGGTGGTCCATCTCTCTGAGCCTGAACTTTGATTCTGTGATGGTGGGTTAGTAGAACTGTTTCATGATACTGTAGAGAGGACAGAACCAAATGGGAAAGGCATTCAGCACAGAGTCATTTGCAGGAAGGGGCTCTCTGAGGCACTGTGCGACCTCTCATGTGATCACCTGGTTTTCTACCCATGTCTCTGCTTCCCTCCTGACCATCAGTACCCTGGAGGTTTAACTTCCTTCTCCACCCTCACTTGAACACAGCTTTCATTTTTCTTTTGCTCAGATAGGTTTATTTTCTTGGTGTGTTGGGACTTGTTCCTGTCTGTTGGGAAACTTAGGCTTACTCTAGCCTGTGCTGACTGTTCTACATGTTTGAAACTATGGTGCTCTGTCTTTTCCTTCCTGGTGTAGTGTGTGTTCTTGTTAAGATATTAGGTGAGCTACATGTAAACTCTTACTAGAAAGAGACTAGTTATCTTTTAAATAACAAAAATATTCTTTAAAAAAGCACACAAAGAAGTAAAGAAAATGTTATAAATGTATTCTGGGCATTCATGTATACTCTGAAACTTTGAAACATTCAGTTTTTGTTTTTGTTTTGAGACAGGGTCTCCCGGTAGCCCCAGCTGTCCTGGAATTCACTGTGTAGACCAGGCTGGCCTTGAACTCACAGAGATCCACCTGCCTCTGTCTCCTGAGTGCTGGACTAAAAGCATGGGCTACCATACCCAGCTTGTTTTTGTTTTTTAAAATTAGTTTATGTTTTATGTGTATGAGTGTTTTGTCTGCCTGCATGTAAGTGCACTCATGTGTGAAATGCCCACAGAGGGTAGAAGAGGGCATTGGATCCCCCAGAACTGGAGCCATAGAAGGCTGTTGGGCATGTGGGTTCTAGGAACCTGGAGCCCCTGGAACAGCAGCCAGTGAGTTTAACCACTGCTCCATCCCTCTAGCCCTACACTCAGTTTTTGATCTGCACTCATTTTACGAAGACCAAAAGACAGTGCTTTTTCTGTAATAGCCAGGCAACATTGTTAATTAAATGATAATTTTCATATAGCTTGGAAAAATGTAAACTTATGGAATTGATTAGTTGTCTTGTAGTCACTATTGAAATCTTAAATCATATATTGAGTGTTGAGTGAGAATTCAAGACACACAAGCAGGGCAACACTTTGAAACCACTTAACAGATCAAAATGCTCCATCTGTTATCTAGTATTAAGGGGAAAGCAGGCAGTGTGAACCACAGAGCAATCATTTACAAAAACTGGACCTTAAAAGTAAGCTTTTTCTTTTCTTTTCCTAAGATGCCATTTGAATTAAACTTCTCATCACACAAACTATAACTGGATGGTACATTTCACTTCCAGTTACTAAAAAACATTTCTTTAAAAGAGAATGGGGGTGGGGGTGGTAAGGACTGGAAAAATGAGTAGTTAAGAACACTGGTTGCTCTTCCAGAGAACCTGGGTTCAGTGCCCAGCACCCACATGGTGTCTAGCAACTACCCACAATTTCAGTTCCATGGGATTTGATGCCTTCTTCTAGCCTCCATGGGCATTGTACGCACTGGGTACATACATGTAAGCAAAACCCCTCATACACATAAAGGAAAAATAAATAATCAGGAGACCTTAGCAGGCAGCCTGAGAGAGCCTGTTCTGACTTCCATTGGTGTAGGGGCTGAGATCTCAGCAGACTGCCTCAGAGTAACTGTTCTGGCCTCCCTCTGGCATAGGGGCTGAGAACTCAGCCAACTGCCTGAGAGCACCTGGATCTGGCCCCCACATGGTATAGATGGAATCCCACTGAAATGGGCCAACAGCCCATGGAAAACTGACGATGCAGAGATCCAAAAGTTCAGTGTGTTGCCACAATAGAAGGAAGATCATCCCACACCTACCACCCCCTCCAAGGCTCAGGGACTTTTGCAGAAGAGGTTGGCAGAAAGAATGTAGGAGCCAGAGGAAGGGGTGGAGTGTTAACTGGAAGTGTACTCTGACCTCTATGCTGGCAAGCTGTAATCACACCTCCTTCCCACACTCATCAAGGAGTCAAGGGGGGAGTCAGTTACCCCTCCCACCAAATCAGTCTACCTTAGCTGCATGTGGGGGAGGGGCTAAGGATATATAAGCCAAGAATGCCAGGAGGCACCTCTCTCACTGTTTTCTGCAGCTTTCTAAGATGCAAAGCTTAGAGAACACCTTACCGAATTCCTGTCCTACAAACTAGAATTGTTAATGGTGCTAACCTTTTCCAGGCTTGTGTTTATAAGTTTCTAATTGTATCATGGCTATTGTCTTTAAGCACTGATAATTAGACAGGCCCACACTGTGTACTCCAAGCAGAGTCTCCTAATAATTAAAAGGTATTGGACATTGGGCACCAAAGGGTACATCTGTAAACAAGTATTTAATTTTCAGACTAATTTTCTTTAAATATTTGCTTTTGTTGGTTATGTTTTATAAAACTTTATAATTGCTGACTGTTAACATTCTACAGAAGCATTTGCTCTTGATTTTGTGGTGTGTGTGTGTGTGTGTGTGCGTGGTATGTACGTAAATGCTCATGCAGGTGTGTGTGGAGGCTGATGTTCAGTGCCTTCCTCTATCATTGCTCTCCACATTATTATTTTTTATTTGTTATTTTTATTTTATGTGTGTGGGTATAGTGCCTGCATGTATGTAAGTGTACCGGTGCATGCAATGCCGAGGAGATCAGAAGAGGGCATTGAATCCCTCTACAACTGGAGTTAGCCACCATGTGGCTGCTGGAAATTGAACCTGGGTCTTCTACAAGAGCAACCAGTGCTCTTAACTACTGAGCCATCTCTTCAGTCCCTATTATTTATTTTTTGAGATGAGGTGTCTCACTGAACCTGGAGCACACCACTTGGCTAGACTGGCTGGCCAGCAAGCTCCAGGGATCTCCCTGTCTCTGCACCCCTCAGCACTGGGATTACAGATGCACTGTACCCAGTTTAAAAAATTTTTTATTTATTATTTTTATTTTATATGTATGCATGTATTGCCTACATGTAGGTAAGTGCACCTGTGTCGTGCAATGCCCTCAGAGGTTAGAAGAGGCTGTTGGAGTCCCTGGGACTGGAGTTACAGACAGTTGTTAGCTGCCATGTGGGTGCTGGGATTGGAACCCTGGTCTTCCACAAGAACAACCAGTGTTCTTTACCACTGAGCCATCTCTCCATCCCTGGCTGTACCCAATTTTATGTGGGTGTTGGAGATCTGAACTCAGATCTTTATGCTTGCATGGCAAGTACTTTACTAAGCCAGCCTGATGGGGTTCATAGACGCTCAGGACAACTAAGGCTAGCTGCCCATGACTGGGGGCAGGAAGAGACTCTGCCCTCAGCACATTCACTTCTAGTTCTGCCATCTCCTGGTTGTTAGGGTTGGAGCCTAGAATCTGGCAGTCCTAACAAGGCAGGCTAAGACATCACCCCAGCTCTGTGGTTGTGTTTTTATAAAGTTTTATTACTATCTGTTGTCTGTTAACATTCTACACAAGGACAACTATTTTACATTTATTTTAGAAATATGTGTGTGTGTGTGTGTGTGTGTGTGTGTGTGTGTGTAAAATGGCACATGTCGGGGGGAGGGTCAGAGGAAAACTTGCAGTAGTCAATTCTCTTCTTCCACTATGTGGGTTCTGAAGACTGAACTCAGGTCATCAGACTTGGTGGCAAGTGCTTTTACGTGCTGAGCCATCTTCCTAGCCCCTTAACTTGTCTTTTTAACTGACCTATTGAGGGCAGTGGCTGAGCCTACCTTGTCAGGGCTACCGGGTTCCAAGCTCTGACCCTAATGACTCCTATAACAGTTCAGACCAAGGCAGAAATCATGATACCCAGAGAGTACTGGCTGAGCTGGGCTGATGCAAGTGGGTATGCAGGCCATTCTTCTCCCAGAGATTAGATAAAAGGGCTTGGGACAGGAGGGAGGGGGGAGAATTGAAAGAGAGAATAAGTCACACAGATGGTGGGTGAGAAAGAGTCCTGGAGATGGCAGGACTGACCGTGTATGGCAGGACAGAGTCCATGCCTGTCCCCAGCTGTGCACAGCTGGCCTTAGCAGTCCTGAGCCTCTATGATCCCCCCAAAGCCTAGGATTTTGACCCCTGTGAAAAGAGGCCCGAAGGACTTGTGAGAACTCAGATCTGACAATACACTGTTCCTTCCAGAAGCTTCCCTCTTCACAATAAAAGCTGAAGTCCTTACTTGGGCCACAGCCCTCCATACTCTCACCCCCACCTCTCTCTGACCTTGGCTTCTACAGCTCAGCTCCTCTGGCAGCCATTCACACTGGGCCCTTGTTGCTCTGTGAAGGCTACAGGCACACTCCTTCCTCTGGGCCTTTCTACCCTCTTCCACCCAGAGCAGTTTCCCTGTGTTTACCAACTCATATGTTCACCTCCTCTAGTTTCTACTCCAGTGTCACTTTCTTTCCCTGACTACCCAATCTACCCACCTCAACAGCAACCCCTCTTCTGTTTCTTCTCCCCCTTGCACTGACCAACAGTGCATCATGACACACTGTCCTTTATCACTGACCCATCAGCTGAAGTACAGCCCCCTTGGAAGCAAGTGTTTCTATTACTCCCTCTCTATCCTCACTACAATAGTTTCTCCTTATCCCAGATTTCCCTTTCTATAATTTCAGTTACCCACACTCAAGCATGCCCTGGATATACAAAACAGAAAATTCTAGAGTAAAACAATGTATATATTTTACACTGTGCTCTGTCCTGAAGCTACTTGAATATAAGCATGCACTGCATTGCTTTGCTAATTGATCTGATCCCTGAGATACTAAGGACAAGCAGGCTGGTTGCAGGGGTGACTCACACCTGGGACAGGAGGGAGCAAGATGGAGTGGGATGCCATCACACCACTCAACAGCTTCCCCAGGATCGACAGAGGATGTTGTGGTTGGCTCCATTGTCAACTTGACACACCTGGGAAAAGGGAACCTCGGTTGGGGGGCTTTCCTCTATTAGACTGGCATGTGGCCATGTGGATGAGGCATTTTCTTAATTGTTGAGTGATGTGGGAGGGTCCAGCCCACTGTGGCTGGTGCTACCCCTGGGCAAGTGGTGGCTTGTGTAAGAAATCAGGCTGAGCACAGGCCAGAGGAGCAAGCCAGTAAACAGTGTTCCTCTGTGGTCCATGCTTCAGTTCCTGCCTCCAGGCACCTGCCCTGAGTCCCTGACGTCTCTCAAAGATGAACTGTCCATGGAAGTGTAAGATGCAATAAATCCCTCCTCCTGTCCTAATTACTTTCTATTGCTATGACAAAAACACTGACCAGACAACTTGGGAAGGAAAGGTTTATTTTATCTTTCATCTTCCAGGTCACAGTTCATCACTGAACTCATAGTTCAACAATTCAGTTAGTCTCACTAGCCAGTCTCTGCCTCCAGACATTACAAGCATTTATATGGATTCAAGTGCTTTACCCTCTGAGCCATCTCCCCAGCTGCCCATCATTTAATATTTTTATCCACTTTAACTTATATTTTGAAAAAAGATTTATGTGTGTGTCTGCTACATATGTATGGGTGCTTGCAGAGGCCAGAGGAGAGTGCTGGATCCCCTGGAGCAAGAGTTATAGGTGGTTGTGAACTGCCCAATGTAGATGCTAGAAATCAAACTCAAGTCCTCTGGAAGAGTGACAAGTGCTTATAACTGCTGAGTCATCTCTCCAGCTCCCTGACTCACTTTTTTCTAAAAAATTTTATTATTTTCATTTTATGTGTATGCGTGTATTGCCTACATGTAGGTAAGTGAACCCATGTCGTGCAATGCCCTCGGAGGTCAGAAGAGGCTGTCAGATCTCCTGGGGCTGGAGTTACAGACAGTTGTTAGCTGCCATGTGGGTGCTGGGATTTGAACCCGGGTCTTCTGCAAGAACAACCAGTGTCTTAACCACTGAGCAATCTCTCCAGCCCCCTGACTCACTTTTAAAATTTAAAAATGGACTCTAGTTTTATCTGAAGCACTTGTATCTGTGAAATCACAAACCAAAGGACTTGTATCTCAGTCCATGAACATCTGTAATAGTTTATCATAGGACACTTTTAGAATCTCCTATACGAAAGGTTGGGAAACTTTTTAAAAAGAACATTATTTATTTATTTTTATTTATTTTCTTATTCTTGACAATTTCATGCATGTATGCATGTATCTTGACCTACCCCAACACCCCAATCCCACTCCTCCTGGATCCCTCCAACATGTCTGCCTCCTAACTTTGTGCCTCTCAAAAAAAAGAGACCCAGTGAATCTATTAATGTTGCCTGATTGTACATGGGTGTGGGGTCATCCACTGAACATGGGCAGCCCATAATGGTCACATTCCAATGAAAAGTGACTCTCCTGTCTTCAGGAGCCATCAACCACTAATAGCTCTTCAGCTAGCCTGGGACCTCATGAGCCCCCCACCCACATGCATGCTGAAATGTTGACTGGCTTGATCTTGTACAGACCTTGTGCAGGTAACCGCAGCCAGTGAGTTCATGAGTGTCGTGTTCAGAAGACAGAACTTCACAGCACTCCTCCCCACCCTTGGACTCTCACATTCTTTCTGCCCCCTTTTCTTCAATTCGGGAAAACTTTTTAAAGATGAGTGTGTTACAAATCCCAACAATGAAAAAGTAAAAGAGGAGGAGG
Source organism: Nannospalax galili (assembly GCF_000622305.1). NCBI lineage: Eukaryota > Metazoa > Chordata > Mammalia > Rodentia > Spalacidae > Nannospalax > Nannospalax galili. Next base: position 1,556,750 of record NW_008359594.1, read on the forward strand.
AGGAGGAGGAAGAGGAGGGGGAGGAGGAGGAGTGGAGAAGGGGTGGGATGCTCAAGTTTTCATTGGGCAGGACAGGAATGCTGTTCAGAGACAGAACTGAAAGGAGGCAGGCAGGAGCTTAGTAGAATGAGCTAAATCATCCCAGCAAGTGTCATAGAAGGTGACTAGACTTTTTTTTTTTTTTTTTTTTTAAGCAAATGTATGCCTTCCACCTGTGGAGTCTCACAGAGTTAAACAGAAATGTTGCTTTTATTTATTTTATTTTTCATTTTTGAGACAGCATTTTATGTAACCCAGACTACATAGCTCCAGATGACCTTGAACTTCGGGTCCTCCTGCCTTTATCCGGCAAGTGCTAGGATCACAGGCTTGTGATCACTTCCAGTTTATGTGGTGATAGAAATCAAATTCAGGATGCTGAGGGCCTCAGGCACTCTTCCAACTGAACTCCATCACTAGTCCTTTGCCGGGGCCTTTGTAGAGGTGCCCCTGGGCTTGAGTAGGAGGGGCATTGCAGTGTATCTCCAGCATCAGTTCACAAGGATACCTCTTCCTCCAACTCTACTGCTCTCCCCTTCCCAAATAGGCGGTCAGGAAGGTGTGTGGGAGCTGTAGGTCTCTGCCGACCCCTGCTGGCGGTAGCGCCTCGGTGGCCAACACACTCCGTCTGCAGATCCCACCTTTCTTCATAGGCCTGCGGCAGTGTTCAGGGACGCCAGACGCGGGGTGTCAGCTGCAAGAGCCCTGCAGTCCAGGGTCGCACACCCCTAGGCTGCTTTCGTGTCCTCTGGGCCCCGCTGGTGTGAAAAGGGGAGAGTGGGTTCCAGGATGGGAAAGCCCAGTTTCCTCTCACCTGGATGAACCTGGATGGTACAGAGGCCTAAAGCATTCTCCAAGAGACAGGACCTTTGGCTCGGACAAACAGGGCCCAGGAACACTGGGGATACTGAGCGATAGGGCTGAGCTGGCTGGCCACCAAAGATCCACTTTGGGGGAGGAAATCAGGGCAGAAGAAAACGAAGGGAGTAAGCCCAGATGCCTGCCTGACCTGGATAGCAAATTCCCTCCCCTTCTCTCTCAAAAGAATGGGCCAAAGTACAGAGTGCAGGAACGGCCTAGGTGCCATTTGGCAGTTCCAAATGGAGCTCACTTCCTCCGGTGTGGTGTCCTTTTTTCTGCCTCACTTTATCTCACTCTACCCTGATCCCACAATCTTTGGTCATGAGCTTAGCCTTGGTCCTGTTTGCTAGGGAACCCGCAAAAAGCCAGCCACGTGTAAAATGCGGTCATAATTCATGGGGTCACAGTGAGTTAAACACACAAGAAGCACTTAGGACAGCATTACCAGGCCCAGTGGTGCACCCAGCTACTCCCGAGCTTCAGGAGGATAGCTTGAGACTGGGAGTTCCAGGCCAGTTTGGGCAACATAGGGAGGAGAGAGACCTTGACTAAAAGTATACAAAAAACAAAAAAGGAGTTAGTATCTGCTTTTCTTAGCACCCTGAAGCCTGAGAAATCTTTAGACAGTTGGGACTTGAGGCAGATCTGGGAGAGGCACACAGAGGTTTGTAGTACTATCTCCAGAGCCCTGCAATGACAGTCTTGGGGTTCAGGGTGTTGCCTAAGGCTGAACACCACATGGTTAGCTGCACCTAAAATTGAGGAAGCGTCCTGAGGCTAGGGAAGGAGTACTAACTGAGTCAGGAGTCGACTGAGATCTAGCCTGCAAGATCCTGGGAGAGGCTCGCATGTCTTACAGCCTGTTTCCTCCCTGGTCAAGTGGCTACTCTGATTGATCAGAAGTCTACTAGCAGGTGTTGCATATCATCTGGAAGGGTTAAGAGACAATTCCTCCAGGCCTCTTGCTTTTACAGAGAGAGAAAGAGAGAGAGAGAGAAGGGGGGGAGGAGGAAGGAGGAGGAAGGAGAGAGTAATCTAACCAGGCTAAGGAAAAGTACTTGTGGCCTTCATTAGGGACCGAGAAGTAGGAGGAGGGAGGGGCACACAAGTCTTCTGTGGAGCTGAGAACTGGTCCGGGAATGCATTCCTTTGTCACAGGCCCCCAGATCTTGGAAGGCACATCTGGTCTAAGTCTGGGGTCCTCTCTAGTCTCTGTCCAGGCTGGTGTTTATGCCCAAGAACTGGGGGAGGGGGAAGTATACAGCAAGGCTCCAGAGTTCTGGCAAGTGGCCTGGGAGCCAGGGGCCAGGGCCAAGGCTGGCAGAGCCACGCTGCTCACCTGGGGGCTGAACATCCAAGCATGGAGAACTTTCTTCTGTGGCCAAACCCCATGTCCCACTTAATAACAAACTTCTGAGAGGAGCAGGCGAGGGGTGGAGGGAAAAGGTCTTGCTACTGGCTGCATGGAGTGCAAACAGAAGTGACCAGGTTTGCAACCCTCCCACACAAATTAATGCTCGTCTATGACTGCACCAGTGGATACCTGGAGGTCCAGGGATGAGTGACATTGGCCCACTAGGTTATAGACCAGCTAGGAAACTTCTGGCATCAAACACAATGGAAACAATGCTGAGTTTGGGAGATGGGAACGTGGCTCAGTCAACAAAGTGCTTGCTATATGCACTATGCTATCTCCAGAACCCACACACAAAAGGCTGGGCACAATCCCATGAGTCTGTACCCCCAGTGCTGGGGAGGCGGAGATAGGCAGATCCCTAGAGCTCACCCAGCAGCCTAGCAGTCGATGAGCTGCAGGGTTCAGTGAGAAATCTTGTTTCAAAAAATAAGGTAGAGAGCAATTGAGGATGTCCAAAGTTGACATCTGGCCTCTACATGCACCCATGTGCATGAACATCTACATACATATGTGCATATACAACACACATACACACAGAAATATTACTGAGTTATTTTGTTTTTGTGGTACTGGGGATTGAACTCAGGGCCTTGTGCACACTAGGCAGGCATTCTACCACTGAGCTACATCCCAGCCTCAAGCAGTACTGTTTTAAAATCCAGTTTTTATTGTATGTGAGGCTCTGTACTCAGCATTTTAAATATATTCTTTCACTTAATCCTCACACACACACACACACAGTCTTACGCTATGTTATCAAATCACTATTATTATTGAAGAAAGTGTGATACATAGATGTCAGTTTGCCTGTTTGTTCACATGGGCAGCACATGACAGAGTCAGGTGATGCCACCAGCCATGTGTTAGACAGAGGAAAGGAGGCCACTCTCATTGGGGGCAGAAGTGGCTTCCTGGGGAAGGTGATTTTCAGTGGAGCTTTGAAGGAGGGACCTGATTAGAAGCACTGAGTGTGGGGCCTTGAAAATTCTAGAAACGATGTAGAAAAGTGCAAGGCAAGTACGGTGGTCAGGGAGCAGTGTGCTGCTAGGGGAGGGCTGACAAGGGGAGAGCACGAGTCACATGTTTGAGGCCTTTTAGTTAATCAGAGGCTTTGGGGCTGTGGTAGATGTAATTGAGGTTTGTGAAGATGTTTGGAAATGTGTGAATATTAGTCTACTTGTCGAAGGAGTCTTTGTATCTGGGATTAAGTTATGGATTTTAATCACAGTGACCTTATGAGACAGAGACAGGAGGATCAGAGTAAGAGGAGATGTGATGACAGACTCAGAGTTTGAGAAACTTGAAGATGCTACACTGTCAGCTCTGAAAAGAGTAGAAAGGGGCCATGGGCCAAGGAACACAGGAGGTTTCTAAAAGCTGGAAAATGCAGGGACAGGTTCCATAACCTCTCTTACCTACAGAAGGATACAGCCTGTGAATATCTTGATTTTTGGCCCAGTGAGACCCACTTTGGGTTTCTTTTTCATTTATTTATTTATTTATTAGATGCTACACTGTCAGCTCTGAAAAGAGTAGAAAGGGGCCATGGGCCAAGGAACACAGGAGGTTTCTAAAAGCTGGAAAATGCAGGGACAGGTTCCATAACCTCTCTTACCTACAGAAGGATACAGCCTGTGAATATCTTGATTTTTGGCCCAGTGAGACCCACTTTGGGTTTCTTTTTCATTTATTTATTTATTTATTATTTATCAGCAGATGGTGTCAGATTTCCCCGGTACTGCAGTTTTGGATGGTTTTTAGTCACCATGTGGGTGCTGGGAACTGAATCTGGGTCCTCAGCAAGAGCAGTCAGTACTCTTAACCCCTGAGCCATTTCTCCATCCTATCTTTCTTTTCTACATTTATTTATTCATTGTGAATATTCAGAGGGCAACCTTCAGGTGGCAGTTCTTTCCTACCATGTGGATCCCAGGGATGGAACATCGGTCATCAGGTTGTGGCAGTAAGTGCCTTTACTCCCTGAGCCATCTCACTGGTCCTCATTTTGGGTTTCTGACTTCTAGAACTGTGCAACAACCAGTGCATGTCATTTTAAGTGTGTGTGGTCATTTGTTACAGCAGTCACAAGAAACTAATAAAGGGCCCTTGCCTGGGCACCATGTGGGCATTGCAGCTTCAAGAAACATTCTCTAACTGGCACTTTAGGAAGCTAGGTTCATCCTACAAGCACCTCTGCACACCAGGTTCCATGCTAGGCTAAAGAAGATAGGGTGTGACCACGGTGTCACTGGGGGACACTCCAACTGCCACACTAGACTAGAAGGGGGTGTAAGCCTCTTGGCAGTGACTGGCAGCCTTATGTAGATGGAAGGGGGCTTATCTGACAGACACAGCGGGGAGCACTTCACAGGTGTGCCAGAGGCAGTTGACAGCCACTTGCTACAACACATTTGTGCCACAGCTGCCCTCTGCCCTTTCTCAGCTGGACAGCCTGAGAGTCTCATGGGTGACCAGGTCTTTGGGGATTTCTCAAGGCACCAAGTAGGTGCCCTCACTGCTGGGGTTAGTATGCTGGGAGAAAGCAAGAGGCCACTGAAATGTCACCCCAGCCTGCCCTGCAGTTCCACTCCTGAGGTGTGTTCAGAAGACTGCTGCCAGTGCTCAGGTAGTGTCACAGCAACCCTGAGCTGGAAACAGCCCTGATGTCCACAGATAGGAGAAAGGACGGCTATGTGTGGTATTCGTCTATGATGTTCACAAGCAAGACAAAGTTATGCATTACAAGTCAGAAAGCAAGCATTAGGGCTATAACTCAGTGGTAAAGTACTTGCCTAGCATGCATGAGGCTCTGGGTTCAAATCTCCAATACCACAGACACAGAAAAGAGTCAAGGGGCTGGAAAGATGGCTCAGTGGTTAAGAACACTGGTTGTTCTTGCAGAAGACCCAGGTTTGAATCCCAGCATCCACATGGCAGCTAACAACTGTCCATAACTCCAGTCCCAGAGGTCTCTTCTGACCTCTGAGGGCATTGCACGACATGGGTGCACTTACCTACATGGAGGCAATACGCCCATACACAGAAAATAAATATTTTTTTAAAGTTTTTTTTTTTTTTAAAAAGAAAAGAGTCAAGATACAGGTTTCCCCAGGGTGTGTGCAGGGCAGAGTGACGAGGACATGGCGCAGGGGACCTGTGGTGCTGGTCATGCTTTCTTTCCATTTTTGGGTGGGTTACATAGGAGCTCCCATGCTGTGATCACTCCCTGCATTATGCACTTATGATTGCTGTGTTTTCTTTTGCTGTTGTATTAAACTTGAAATTTTTTTTTCTTTTCCAGTGCTAGAGATTGAACCCAGGGCCTGTACATGGCAGGCAAGCACTCCACCACTGAGCTGTACCTCCCCAACAGGATCGAGGAATTTGCTTAGGCGTATTTTGGTGCCTATATGATGTAAGTGACATTGTCTTGGCACTAGAAAGCCCAGGTTGTAGCCTTAATCAACCTGGGTCAAGAAGCTGTGTGACCCCAGACGAACTCTGGTCCCTCTGTAGGTCCCAGTTTCCTCCATCCAAACATTAGAAGGCTGTGTATATTGAAAAAGAAAGCTCTAGAGAAACTGTATCTATGGGCCTATGGGAGTAGCTCAGTGGTAGAATGATATGCACAAAGCCCTTGGTTGTTTGATCCCCAGTGGTAAAAAATATATATATTTTTTTATAAAAAGAACTTCATTTATATTGAAAGTCCTTCGAACCACTGAACCTTGGCTGACTAGAACATCATGATTAGGAAGAGATCGAATGTTGCAGATCAAAAGCCAAAATTATCTTGAGCTGTTTTAGGCTGTTTAACAGCCATTACCTTAACTTTTATATCTGACCCAACATCCTCATGAGTACTAGGAAAACTTGCCAGAATGTATCACAAGCTTCGCAGACCTCTAGCCTCTACCTACTCTAAAGCATAATGTCTCAAATCTGTGGAAGGGATTTCTGCACATGTCTGTAGCATGCCCACCGGATGCTGCCTGCCACCTGTGTAATTAGTAGATGCATTGATTTGTGGCTTACTTTTGTTCCACTACCCTCCCACAGTAGAACATATGTTATTCATGGTAGCTTGGACCTGTGCTTCCAGGCCATGGTCCCTCACATTTGACCTGGAATAAACTAATTTTTAAATTTCCTTTAAAAATAAAATCAGGGTCTGTCGAGACAAAGGTAAAGGTGGGTAAAGGTGACTGCTGCCAAGCCTGACAACCTGAGCTCGGTCTGTAGGACCTACATGGTAGAAGGAGACAACCAACTCCTGAAAGTCGCCTCTGACTTCCTCCTGTGGGCTATGACATGCATGTGCACACACACACACACATGCAGACACATGTAATTTTTAAAATTAGAATAAAAGAAATGAAAACAGAATCATTCTTTTATGTTGTCATATGAATTATAGGATTTTTTGTAGAAACTCAACAGAATGCTGGGGCTGTAGTTAACCTGACCCCAGAAAGAAAGAAGGGAGAGAAGAGG
>NW_008359594.1:1563747-1567219 GCF_000622305.1 Nannospalax galili
AGGAGGAGGAGGAGGAGGAGGAGGAGGAGGAAGAGGAAAGAAAGGAGGAGGGAGAGCAGGGGGAGGAGGAGAAGGAGAAAAGAGAAGGAAGGAAGGAAGGGAGGAAGGAAGGAAGGAAAGAAGGAAGGAAGGAAGGAAGGAAGGAAGGAAGGAAGGAAGGAAGGAAGGCTCTGCTGCACTAGAACTGCTTTCCTGTTTCCCTGTTAGAGTGGTCATAAGATGATTTGGCTCCATTACTATAATTGGCCGAGTTCCTGCCCTTGGCCTCAGAGACAGGTGTGTGGTGACCTGGAAAGCACACAGTGGGCTTTGGGATCATTCTGTCTGGGTTAGAGGTCTGGCAGGATCTCATCTTAGCTGCATATGAACTTGGGCAAGTTTCTTAAGTTCTCCCAGTCTGTCTCCTCAGTAATAACATGAAAGTGATCCTGGCCATCCTAATGGCAGGTGTGTTGGTTAAGAGAGAAGTGCCTGGTCACCTGCATGGTGAGGCCTCTGGGCTAAGTGGGTTCCCTACTAGGACTGGAGCAAGGGACACTTTGATCTTGATCCAAACTAAACAAAGAAGAGACCTACTGTCTATCTGGGTCTGGGGGAACTCCAGAGAGCAGACCCCTTCTTTACAGTCATAGAGACTTTGTCATGGGAGTCAATCCCCACCCTACTTTGGGGGACTCATGTCTGCCTCAGCCCACAAGTCTCTGGGAGGCAGGAGTTTGGCAAAAGCTCACTGAGTTGCTCTGCTGGCGGGAGGGGCATGAAGTCTTCCTTCCCCATGCCTGGTGAAAGTACTGACTACAGTAACAGCAGGTGCCTGGGAAGCCTTGTGGAGCTGAAGGCAGACCAGCCTTTTAGGCCATGCTCAGCTCTGGGGCTGTCTCACACCCTGAGCAGTTGGGATGGGGGTTGGTGCATCCAGGATAGGAAATGGCTGTCACATGAGAGACAGCTGGAAAGCCTGATGGTGCAGGAGCAGGGTAGCTCAGTGAACACTTGAGAAATTCTAGGGGCACTACTTTTGCAAGTCCAGTGAATTCTGAGTTTCTTGGCCTATTATGTGGAGACTAGTGTTTCCCTATCCCTCACTCTCAGAAAATCCAAATTCTTATTGTTTGTAGTGTACATTGTTATGCAAAAAAATCAAAATGTGGAAAATCGAAATCAGAATGTTCCATGTGCCATTCAACATCTGGAGATGGCTACTGCTAATGTTTCTGTGTGTTTCCTTCAGGTTCACATGCATTGATCACTGCTCATATTTGATCCATCTGTTCTTGGTTGAATGCAATGTAAACTGGCTCTGGCTGACTGCATTACTTAATGCACACCTAGCCGCTCGCTCTATTAGGAAAACCCCCAAATAACAATGGTTTTACACTATGCAAATTTATTTCTTGCTCACATAATGCTCCAAACAGCCATCCCTGCTTCCTAGAAAGATGTGCTGTGGCTTGAATGTGCCCTCCAAAGTTCACATGTTGGAAATTTAACCCCAAATTCCTTTGTTAGTGGTTTTTGGAGTAAGGCTTTTGGAAAGTAACTAGGATTAGATGAGGTTATGAGGGTGGGGACCCCAAGATGACATTAGCATTTTTTTGAAAAGAAATACCCAAGCTAGAGAATTTGCTGTGTGATGCCGTCCTCTACATTATGATTTGGCAATAAGCCTTTGTCAGTTGCCAGTATCATGCTTTTGGGCTTCCTAGCCTCTAGAACTGTGAGCCAAATGAATTCTATTTTTTTTTTTTTTTTTTTTTTTTTGAAAAAGGGTCTCCTTGTAGCCCCAGCTGTCCTGGAACTCACTATGTAGACCAAGCTGGCCTCAAACTCACAAAGAACCACCTGCCTCTGCCTCCCAAGTTCTGGGATTAAAGGCGTGAGCCCCCACGCCTGGCCTATTCTTCTTTTTTTTAAAAAAATAATTTATTGAGAATTCCATACAGGAATATAAGCATGTAAGGTGTTTTGATCAAATCCACGCCCACTCCCTCCCCTCCAACTCCTCCTGTATTTCCCCATCACTTTTTTTCTGATAACTTCATGTACTCCTTCTTTTGTTTTTATGGGTATTTTTGCTACTCTAACATTCCTCCCTCTGAAGAGGTAACCCTAAAATCTTTTACGGATTAGATAAGACCTCCCAAATACTTTCAACAATTTTTTTTTTTTTTGTCTTTTTGAGACAGGGTCTCCCTGTAGTACTAGCCGACCTGAACTCACTATGTAGACCAGGCTGGCCTTGAACTCACAGAGATCCGCCTGCCTCTGCCTCCCAAGTGCTGGGACTAAAGGCATGCGCCACCATGCCTGGCTACTTTTGACATTTTTGGCCTTTGGAATGGAATTTGTTGCTAAGAGGCCCAAGGACATTTTGACTTTTAGCCAAGAAACTGGCTACTTTTCTTTGGGGTCTTTTTACACTGACTGCCTAGCCAATTCCTACCTCCTATTCTTAACACACCATCCTCTAAAGAGGTTACCCAAATTGCCAATAGGGAATGAGGATACAGACCACTCTGGCTTCTTCCATGCTGAACAGGGACGCAGGGTGAGGCAACTGGAGTACCCCTTGAGTGGATCTATCTAAAAGACTCCCAAATTGCATTACTCTTCAGGCTGGCTTTGAACCACGCAGACACTCTCCTGCCCCAGCCTCCTGAGCAGCTAGGATTACAGACCTGTGCCACAAGCCCAGTCCAAATTGCATTACTCTTATCTCAAGGAGGAAAAGAAAGTCTTTGAATCATGAATAGGATATGTGAAGGAGAAGTAAAGGAAAGAGTAATTAGCATTATAAGTTCTAGACAGGGAACTAGAAAAAAGTCAGAACGGCAATTTTTAACTGTTCATATGAGAGTCCATTGGAATTTCTTCACAAGGGCTTCCAAAAGCATCCCTCTATTGGGTTCTTCCTCATTTTTCTTTTGTCTTCCAAGGCTGGACTCTAGAGTGATGGATTCAGGATTTGCTTTCAGGTATTTTGATAGGTGTTGGAGTGGTTAGAATCAGTGTCAGTTCCCTCTCAAAGGCTTTCTAGACAGGGAGAGAAAACAAATTTATCCATCATTTTAGAACAATAGCTGATTGTCTCCCTTAGCTACAGGTGGGCACTACAGTATTGCAGACCAAGATTTGAAGTCTTACATCTGAGCAGCACTTTCTGATTAGGAATAAAATCATCAATGAGAAATAAACTTTTTATATGGACTTAAGTCTGAGAAGTGTAATCCCTTGAACTCTTAAAGAAATATACTGATCACTTTACTCTTTGGTTATACTTTCCTTTTGTGTCTTTAAGACCGTACAGTTGAACCAAATAAATCAACGTATATTTACACTCAAGGTCATTTGAGGATCTGTTCCTCAGGGGTCACATGGGCTTGGGAGGAGCCCCTGGCTCCTTTCTTTTACCAGTTCCCTCTATGTGTAGATAAGTCAAAGGTCCTGCTCGACCATGGCTGGCTTCGCTTGG
>NW_008359594.1:1568403-1577962 GCF_000622305.1 Nannospalax galili
AAACCAGGCTGGCCTTGAACTCACAGAGATCCACTTGCTTCTGCCTCCCAAGTGCTGGGATTAAAGGCATGCGCCACCATGCCCAGCACATTTTTAGTTTTTTAAGAGTTCTCCACGCTGTTTTCCATAGGGGTTGCGGAAGTTTGCACTCCCACCAGCAGTGAATGAGCATTCCCCTTTCTCCACATCCTCGCCAGCATTTGTTATCATTTGCTCTCTTGATCCTAGCCATTCTGGTTGAGGTAAAGTGATACCTTAGGGTGGTTTTAATTTGCATTTCCCTAATTACTAACAATGTTGAACACCTTTTGAGATGTTTCTTAGCCATCTTTATTTCTTCCTATTGAGAACTCTCTATTTAGATCTTTAGCCCATCTTTTAATTGGGTCATTTGGTTTCTTGCTTCTTTGTTTTTGTTTTGTTTTGTTTTGTTTTGTTTTGTCTTTTTTTTTGAGGCAGGATCTCCCTGTGGCCCCAGCTGTCCTGAAACTCACTATGTAGACCAGGCTGGCCTTGAACTCACAGAGATCTGCCTGCCTCTGCCTTCTAAGTGCTGAGACTACAGGTGTGCACCACCACGCCTGGCTGCTTCTTTGTTTTTTGAGCTCTTTATATATTCTGGATGTTAGACCTCTGTCAAATGTATCACCGGATAAGATTTTTTTCCCACTCTGTGGGTTTTCTTTTCACTTTTTGATTGTTTCTTTTGCTGTACAGAAGCTTTTTAGTTTAATGAGGTCCCACTTGTTGATTGCTGACCTTAATTCCTGAGCAACTTCTGTCCAATTCAGAAAATCCTTTCCTACACTTACATCTTGTAAGTTACTGTCAATATTTTCTTCTAATAGTTTCAGGGTATCCAGTTTCACATAGAGGTCTTTGATTCATTTGGAGTTGACTTTTGTGCAAGGTGAAAGATAATGATCTAGTTTCATTCTTCTACAGTTTTGCCAGGACCATTTGTTGAAGATGCTGTCTTTCCTCCATTGGGTGTTCTTGGCACCTTTGTCAAATATCAGGTGGCTGAGATTGTGTGTATTCAGGTTTGGATCTTCAATGATGTTCCACTGATATGTGTGTCTATTTTTGTGCCAGTATCATGCTGTTTTTAAGACTATGCTGTTTGTATGACTATAGCTCTGTAGTATATTTTGAGATCTGGTATAGTAATCCCCCCAGCACTGCTCTTTGTGCTCAGGGTTGCTTTGGCTACCTCCTGAGGAGGTATTTTGTGCTTCCATACGAATTTAAGGGTTTTTTTTTTCTTTTTTTCTAATTCTGTGATGCATGTCATGGGGATTTTGATTGGGATTGCATTGAATCTATATGTTACTTTTGGTAGGATGGTCATTTTCACAATATTAATTCTTCCAATCCATGAGCATGGGAGGTCCTTCCATCTCCTGGTGTCTTCCTCAATCTCTTTCTTTAACGATTTAAAATGTTCATTGTAGATATCTTTGATGTCTTTGGTCAGATTTATTCCAAGATTTTTTTTTTTTTTGGTAGCAATTGTGAATGGGAGCATTTCCCTGTATTCTTTCTCCAATTGCTTGTTATTGCTATATAGAAAGGCTACTTATTTTTGTAGTTTGATTTTATAAACTGCCATTATACTGAAAGTGTTGATCAGTTCTAGGAGTTTTCTGGTGGAACTTTTGGGATCTCTTAGGTATAGTATCATATCATCTGCAAAAAGGGATACTTTACCTCTTCTATCCAATTAGTCCTCCTTTAATTTTCTTCTCCTGTCTTATTGCTCTAACAAGCATTTCAAGGACTATGTTGAAAAGGAGTGGAGATAGTGGATATCCTTGTCTGGTTTCTGATTTTAATGGGAATGCTTCCAGTTTTTCTCCATTTAGAATGATGTTGGGGGGCTGGAGAGATGGCTCAGTGGTTGGGAGCACTGGTTTTTCTTGCAGAAGACCCAGGTTTGAATCCCAGCACCCACATGACAGCTAACAACTGTCCATAGCTCCAGTTCCAGAGGATCTGACAGCCTCTTCTGTCCTCTGTGGTCATTGCACAACACGGGTGCACTTACCCTACATGCAGGCAATGCATGCATGCACATGAAATAAAAATAATAAATACAATATTTTTTTTAAAAAGAATGTGGGTTTGTGTATAGCCTTAATTATGTTGAGGTATGTTCCCTCTAGTCCAGTTCCCTCTAGGACTTTGAACATAAATGCATACTGAATTTTGTCAAAAGCCTCTTCTGTATCTATTGAGATGACAATGTGGTTTTTGTCTTTGAGTCCATTTATACGATTAATGACGTTTATTGACTTGTATATATCGAACCATCCCTGCATCTCTGGGATAAAGTCTACTTGATCATGGTGAATGATCTTTTTGATGTGTGTCTGTATGCAGTTTGCAAGTATTTTGTTGAGAACTTTTGCATCTATGTTCATTAAGGATATGGGTCTGTAGTTTTCTTTTTTGTTTGAGTCTCTACCCGGTTTGGGTATTAGAGTGATGCTGGCTTCATAGAAGGAAATTGGGAGTTCTCCCTATATTTCTTTTTGAATAATTTAAGTAGTATTGGATATAGGTCTTCTTAAAACGTCTGGGAAATTATCAACTTTCTCAATCCACTGCTGTGGCTGGTAGCGTAAGTTCCCCGCTCCAAGTCCTGTGGTGATTTCCTCATGTGTTATGGGTCTGTTTAAACTGTTGATCTCTTTGGGGCTGGTGAGATGGCTCAGTGGTTAAGAGCACTGACTGCTCTTGCAGAGGACCCAGGTTCGATTCCCAGCACCCACATGGCAGCTACAGACAGTCCTTGATTCCAGTTCCAGGGGAACCCGAAGCCCTTTTCTGACCTCTGCGGCATTGCATGACATGGGTGCACTCACATACATGCAGGCAATACACTCATATACATATATATATATATTATATATATATATAAAATGTTGATCTCTTCTTGGTTTAACTTTAATGGTTCCCATGATTTTAGATATCCATCCATTTCTTTTAGATTTTCAAATTTAGTAGAGTATAGGTTTTTAAAATATTCCCTTATAAGGGACTGGATCTTTTGGGTGTCTGTTGTGATGTTTCCCCTTTCATCTCTGATTTTGTTGATTTGGATTTGTTCTTCCTTTCTTTTGGTTAACTGGGCTAGGGAGTCTGTCTATATTGTTTAACTTTTCAAGGAACCAAATCTTAGATTCATTGATTCTTTGTATTGTTTTCTTTGTTTCTATTTCATTAATTTCTGCTCTGATTTTTGTTATTTCTTCTCTTCTGCTGGGTTTGGGTTTCATTTATTCTTGCCTTTCCAACATCTTGAGGTGCAGTGTTAGGGCATTTATTTGGGCTCTTTCTAATTTTTTAATGTAGGCACTTAAAGCTATAAAGCACCCTCTTAGGACTGCTTTTAAAGTGTCCCAGAGGTTGTGTTGTATTGTCATTTTTGTTAAATGCCAGGAATTCTTTTATTTCTTTCTTAATTTCTCCTTTGACCCATTCATTGTTTAGAAGTGTGTTGTTTAATTGCCATGAGTTCATGTAGAGACCAGGGCTTTGTCCAGTGTTGATTTTGAGCTTTATTGCATCATGGTCCAATAGAATGCATGGAATTATTTCAATTTTTTTTTTGTATTTGTTGAGGTTTGTTTTGTGGCTCAGTATGGGGTCAATTTTTTTTAAAAGTTCCATGGGGTGCTGAGTAGAAAGTGTATTCTTTGGTGCTTGGGTGAAATATTCGAAAGATGTCTGTTAGGTCCATTTGATGTATGGTGTCATTTAATTCAGATGTCTCTCTGTTTATTCTTTGTCCAGTTGACCTGTCTAACGGAGACCATGGGGTATTGAAGTCCCCTACTATTACTGAGTTGGAGTTAATCTGTAGTGTTGTTTTTATGAATTTGTGTGCACATGCACCAGCGTTTGGTGCATATATGTTAAGGATTGTAATATCTTCTTGGTTAATTGTTCCTTTGATCAGAATGAAGTGACCCTCCTATTTCTTCTGACTAGTTTTACTTTGAAGTCTATTTTGTCAGATATTAGAATTGCAATGCCTGCTTTTTTTAGTGCCATTTGCTTGGGATATTCTTTTCCATCCTTTTACCTTAATGTAGTGCCTGTCCTTGAAGGTGAGATGGGTTTCTTGCAGACAGCGAAGAGATGGATTTTGTTTCTTAATCCATTCGGTTAGCCTGTGTTTTTTGACTGGAGAGTTCAGTCCATTGATATTTAAGGAATGATGTGTATTGGTTGCCATCATTTTGATTGCTGTTTGTGTTGTCTAATTTTGTGTTTCCTCAATTATACCTTTATTTATTTTCTTTTGTTGCCCCCAGGGTATAGCTGTTCCTTTCTCCTCTCTTTGTATTGCTTCAAGTATTCTTTGAAGGGCTGGTTTCGTAGACATATATTCTTTCAGGCTTTTTATGTCATGGAAGATTTTTCTTTCCCCCTCAACTATAATAGACATTTTTGCTGGGTGAAGTATTCTTGGCTGACATTTATTGTCATGTAGACCTGGAAATAACTTGGTCCAGGGTCTTCTAGCTTTCATAGTTTGCATTGATAAGTCAGCTGTAGTTCTGATGGGCTTTCCTTTGTATGTGACTTGTTTTTCTTTTACTGCTTTCAGTATTCTCTCTTTGTTCTATACATTTAGTGTTTTTACTATGATATGTCATGGGGAGTTTTCTGATCCTGTCTATTTGGTGTTCTATGTGCTTCCTGTATTTGTATGGGGATGTGCTTCCTGTATTTGTATGGGGATGTCTTTCCTTAATTTCAGGACATTCTCTTCTACAATCCTGTTTAAGATTTGTTCAATACCATTAACCTGAAATTCTTCTCCTTCCTCTATGCCTATGATACACAGATTTGGTCTTTTCATGGTGTCCCACATCTCATGCATATTCTATTCCTGTGTTTAAAAAATTTTTCATAATCTTTGCTTGAGTGGTCCAATTCTTCAACTTTATCCTCTAGTGTTGATACTCTGTTTTCCATTTCATTCATTCTGGTGCTGAAGCTTTCCCCTGTTGTTTAAAGTTGGCTTATTAAATTTTTCACTTCCTTCTTCATTTCTGCCCGAGTTTTCTTCAACGTTTCTCTCTCTTTTGTGAATTCGTTCAGAAGTTTATCCCTATCTTCTTTCAGTTCTTTGATTTGATTTTTTTGTGTGTTCTTTAAATTCATTGAATTCCTTGATCATGTTTGCGATTGTTCTTTTAAATTCTGTGTCCTGGGTTATCTCTAGGGGGTTCTCCTTGTACAACTCTTCTATAGGACTGGTGGAGTTTGGTGGGGACATAGTGTTTTGGCTTTCCATTTTAGGATTCTTTCATTGTGATTTTGGCATGTGAATTTCTTTTGTTGTTTGTGATTCTGATATGAGAATTAAGTTGAAGTATGCTTCTGTTTGTATTGTTGGTGTGCCTTGGTCCCTTTCTTATTGTTTATGTAAAGCTGGTTGGTCCAGGTTTCAGGTTCTCTCAGGTTTTCTTCTGGAGGGAGCTGACGGCTTCAGATCAGCTACTCAGGAGCACCCACAGAAGCCCAAGTCAGGTTGCAGTTAGGTACACTTAGGCTTCCTTCTAAGGTTTGGACCTCTACTAGTGGGAACTCAGAGCAAAATCTGGGAAGCTCCCTAAGGAGGGGCCAATTTGGGGACTCTCCGTTGATCTGCTGAGTTCTCAGCCCCTATGCCAGAGGGAGGCTGGAAACAAGCACTCTCTGGCTGTCTGCTGAGATCACAGCCACTACACAGAGGGGCTGGAACCCACCCTCTCAGGCTGTCTGCTAAGATCTCAGCCCTATCCTACCAAAGCCAGGTCTGCTGCAGGGCCTTAGGAGGGTCCTCATGCCATCCTAGTTAGGGGATTGGGTATGGAGCAATTAGGGGAAGCTCACCACCACATAGAGTCAGGATCCGAGCAGCTCTCAGGCAGTCCCTTGTGTTCTCAGCCCCTATGCCAGAGGGAGGCTGTAAACAGGCACTCTCTGGCCATCTGCTGAGACCACAGTTCACAGATGGAGGTTGGAACCTACCTCTCCTGAACCTCTATTTTTCTTAACTTACCCAGTCTGTAGTATTTTACTACAGCAAGTGAAAATAGATCAAGATCAGGGAACAGTTCTGGTTCACACAGTCATTCAAGGATCCAGGCCAAAGGCAACAAAACTCCCATGGCATCCTAGGTTACCAGCCAACAAGCAGACAGGGAAGAGAGGAGTGGAGGATTATGCAGGGGGATTTTATGGGCCATACCATTCCTTCCCTTTTTGTTGGCTAGTATTCAGTAACATAGCTACACCTAAGAGAAAGGCTTTTGGAGAATCTATGGAATTGACAGGGGTTTGGGTCACCAGGCTGGGGACTGGGCTGTCTCCAAGAAGCTCCGGAGAGTCCAGACACAGGATGCAATAGCCATGGCAAGCACCTTGCCGCAGCAGGGCCACTACTGTTCCCTGTGACAAGGGCCAAGAATTGCTTCCAGTTCTTCCTTAGTTCCCAGCATCACTCTCTTGGGAGCCTGTGTCCTAGAAGAGAGCATCTATTAGGCTGAGGAAGCCCAAGTCATGCCGTCTTGGAGGCAGGCTTGTTTTCCCTGAGGGGCCACTCCACCACTCCCTAACAGAGACAGTTTTCTCCCCACCCCAGCTTTACTACAGTATGACAGACAAATCGTGTATGTTTAAGGCACGCAATATGATGATTATACACGTACACGTTGTGAAATGATTACCAAGTCAAGCTAATTAACACATCCATCACTTCATGTGGTTACTTGGTGTGTGGTGAGAAAACTGAAGAACTACTGTCTTAGCATACTGCAGGTACAGTATACAGTCACTGTGCTGCACAGCAGATCCTCAGAATGTGTTCATCCATACCTGGAACGCTATAGCCTCTGAGCAACAGCTCTCTATTCTTGACCATCACCACTCCACTCCTTGCTTTTATTTTTGAGACAAGGTCTTGTTATGTACAGTCTAGAGAACTCCTTAAAATTTTTTTCAAAAAAAAAATTTTTTTTGTCATACTGGAGAGTGACCCCCAGAGCCTCATACATGCTAGGCACACACTCTACCACTGAGATACAACCCCAGCCTTCAAATTCTTTAAGATTTATTTATTTTCAAAATATTTTTTAAACTTAAATTTTTTATTATTTTTATTTTATGTGTATGCGTGTATTGCTTGCATGTAGGTAAGTGCACCCATGTCATGCAATACCCACGGAGGTCAGAAGAGGCTGTTGGATCCCCTGGGACTGGAGTTACAGTTGTTAGCTGCCATGTGGGTGCTGGGATTCGCACCTGGGTCTTCTGCAAGAACAACAAGTGTTCTTAACCTCTGAGCCATCTCTCTCTCCAGCCCCTTAAGATTTATTTTTAATTGTGTGTGTGTGTGTGTGTGTGTGTGTGTGTGTGTGTTGTGAGATTGGTCACAAACCTGTGCCTGCTCCTGGCACCTGAAGCGAGGGACAGACTCATGGGACTGAGCCCTTCACCTGTGGTACCTTAGCTATCTCCAGGTGGACAGGGTCAGAACTGCATTAAATAGAAGACATGCAGCTGGTGTCACTGCAGAACTGCTCGATAGGCTGTTGGGGTGAACATCCCACCACCACCATGGTATTTAAATAAACACTTATTTTATGAACCATTAGGTCCACTCCCAGGAGAGCCTGATGGCTGAGGCCTGTAATCCCAACTACTCCAGAGGCTGAGGCAGAAAGATCAAAAGTTCAAGGCCAGCCTAGGCAACTTAGTAAGACCTTATTTCAAAACTTAAAAAAGTAAGCCAGTCTCAAAAAGACCAAAAAAACAGCAAGCCAGGTATGGTGGTACATGCCTTTAAATCCCAGGACTCAGGAGGCAGAAGCAGACTGACCTCTGTGAGATTGAGGGCCAGCTGGGACTACAGAGAGACTGTGTCGAAAAGACACACACACAAAAAAAAATATTTAAAAAGCAGAAAGAGGGTTGGGGGCTTAGTTTAATGGTAGAGTGCTTGTCCAGCAGGCGCAAAGCCCAGGGTTTGCGCTCCAGCCTCAGAAAAAGTCCACTGCCGGTTATCTATTGATAAGAGTGTTACCACATGATCACAATGCATCATACATGCAGCTTGAAACAGGAAATGCCTCAAATGCCCATTATCAGACTGAGAAAGGAGAAACAAACTGCTATATCCACACAGCAACAAAGTTTCATCAGTGCCAGTGAACAATAGATACACGTGCCACCCTGGGTAAAGCTCAAAAATATGTATGGTGGCAAAATTTGCCAGACTAAAAGAATAGTATTCGGCCAGGCATGGTGGCGCACGCCTTTAATCCCAGTACTTGGGAGGCAAAGGCAGGCAGATCTTTGTGAGTTCGAGGCCAGCCTGGTCTACATAGTGAGTTCCAGGACAGCTGGGGCTACAGGGTGACCCTGTCTCAAAAAGACAGGGAAAAAAAAAGAGAATAGTATTGCATATTTGCATTTACAAGGAGTTCAAGAGTAGGCAGACTCTGTGTGATGGAACTCAGAAAAGTGAGAAAACTTACTGGGGGGATGGAAATGTCCTCTATCTGATCCAGGTGGTCACACAGGCATGTACATGTATAAAAAGTCACTGAATCTGTCTTGTGCATTTTACTACTACTCTTCATTCCTTGCAGTGTGTTTTCCCAGGTGATAGTGATCACTTTCTGGTGATGCTCACCTTCTCCAGGTCTAGCCACCAGCTTCTAGGTATGCGGGGGTATGCAGCATTCCATCCTGGATGCTGAGGGCTGGAGACACAGGAACAAGTGGTCCCGTTACTGATCCAGTTTCTCCTTTTCTTAATTTGCATTTCTCTAATTGGTAGTGAGTTTGAACCACTAAAATACAGTTACGAACCCTTTCAATGTATTTGTTCAGAGTCTGACATTTTCTAGGGCTCTGTTCCACAAACCATTGTGGGGAGCTGCCTGCCGTCCCTGCAGACGCCATTACAAGATGGCGCTCACATCCGGTTCATGCTGAGCAGTAAATAAGTCAGTACGCATGCCCGAAGTAATTTTCCACCTTCTAGTCTCTGCCTACCTCGTGGCGTGATATGGGCTGATGAGTTTGCGACCAATCAAGAGTTGCCACGTCCAAGACGGGCTTACTAACCTATATAAGGGCTGGGTGTCCGACATTCGGGGTCTTCGCCCTGTAAGCTTATGCTCTCCCTCTCAAGATGCATTAAAGCTTTTCTGCAGAAGGATCCTGAGTGTGCCACGTCGTTCTTGCTGGCGAGACGATAGCGCAGGACAACTGGTGCTGAGACCCGGGAATTCAACCAAACCATCGTCAGCACCATCGGAGACCCCTTGAGTTCAAGGAGGATTCAGAACTGCAGGTAAGGACGTTCAGAGAGGTATGTTTTTTCTGGACTTTGGCTTGAACCTGTTTCCGCTTTGGAAAGGTAGCTTTGAGGCCTTGGTTATCATTCTGGGAGCACTTATAGTTTTGTTGTATAAAACATGCCAGGCCATTGTGGCGGAAAGTCGAAATGTTCTTGAGGAAGTCCAGGATAGCATGTCAGAAACTGAACGCA
>NW_008359594.1:1583680-1599566 GCF_000622305.1 Nannospalax galili
GGTTCATGCTGAGCAGTAAATAAGTCAGTACGCATGCCCGAAGTAATTTTCCACCTTCTAGTCTCTGCCTACCTTGTGGCGTGATATGGGCTGATGAGTTTGCGACCAATCAAGAGTTGCCACGTCCAAGACGGGCTTACTAACCTATATAAGGGCTGGGTTTCCGACATTCGGGGTCTTCGCCCTGTAAGCTTATGCTCTCCCTCTCAAGATGCATTAAAGCTTTTCTGCAGAAGGATCCTGAGTGTGCCGCGTCGTTCTTGCTGGTGAGACGATAGCGTGGGACAAACCATTTGTCAGTTGACCAGGAGGGAAGGTGTATTAGCTATTTGTCTCATTATGACAAAATGCAACTTAAGGGTCTATTTTGGCTCACAGATTGAGGGTACAGGCCTGTATGGTGGGAAAGGCAGAGCAGCAGGAGTGTGAGGCAGTTGGTCACAGTCCACAGTCAGGAAGCAGAGAGGGGTGAATGCTGGTGCTCAACTAGCTCCTCCCTTTCCCCCATACTCCTTATGTAGCCCAGGCTGGCCTCCAGCTTGAGGCAATCTTCCTGCCTCAGCTTCCTGAGTGCTGGGATTATAGGTGGCACCACCATACTCAGCTGTCCATTGTCTCTTCAGGCCTGGGCCTCAGAATCTCAAACTCCTCTCTAAATTGCTTATCAGTGTATTTTTCCAGTGAGAATTTACATTCTGAAAAATTCAAAGCCAGTTACTCGGAAGCACGTTTTTATTTTTGTGTGTGTGCATGTGCACATGTTTACGCCATAGCATGTGTGGCGGTCAGGGGACACCTGTGGGGATCAATTCTCATTCTACCAGGTGGGTCCTGGGGCTTGAACTTAGGTCATCAGGCTTGGCAGCAGGCCTTCTTTACTTGTTTAGCTATCTCACCAGCCCTCACATTTAAAAATATTCCTTCTCCATCCTAACAGGGTTGTGATGTGTCTCTACTTCTGAATGGTCTCTAGGCCCATCCTCCAAACCTTCTGGGCTGAGGACAATTGCACTATTCTGACAGTGCAAATGGCTCAGAGTGAGTGTGGGGCCAATAAAAGCAAACTGGAGTTAGAGCACAAGGAAACCTGCATGCTTGGAATAGATTATGTTATCCAGGGATCCAGCAGAGGTTCCAGAGAAGGTCTGTGACTACAACAGAATTGGGCTTTTGGAAATTTCATAATCTGGCTGAAACTTACTCAGCTGGAATGGGAGCAGGGTGATTAGAAGGGGCTAGTCACTAAAGGGAAGAGGCTGTGGAGGGCTTGCTTTAAAACAGAGAACAGGTCTTGCTTTAAAACAGAGGCTAAGGCATATTCTAGGCTTTAGGAAGGAAAGGAATGAGAAAGGAAGTGGGGCTGTAAGGCCCAGCCCAAATGCTGGAGGTGAGATCAACTCCTCTCTCCTGGTCTGGAACAGTTCTAACTTGATAGGCACTCTATCATGGGCCATTACTGGTGAGGTAGGACTGAACAAGACTATGGAAAGATCTGGACACACACACACACACACACACACACACACACACACACACCATCCTAGAACAGTGGCAGCATTAAGGTGAATGAACAAGTTAGCCAATTCCCCTAGAGAGTGATTTTCCAAATGTCTATTCATTTGGCTGTGTGTGTGTGTGTGTGTCTGTCTGTCTGTCTGTCTGTGGGTAAATGTGGGTGTGCCTATACCACAGCACGTGTGTGGAGGTCAGAAAACAACCTTGTGTGTTGGTTTTCACCTTCCACCTTATTTGAGGCAGGCAGGGTCTCTGTTGTTTTGGTGCATATGCCAGGCTAAATAGTCTTTGAACTTTCAAGAATTCTCTGTCTCCACCTCCTGTCTCCCCTTGGAAGTGCTGGTATTACAGAGGCTACACCATGGCTTTTAGGAGAGTTCTGGGCATTCAAACTCAGGTTTATCCACTGAGTCACCTCTCCAGCCCTTCAGTGTGACTTTTTATATTTCAATAGATGGAATGCTTTGCATCAAGTAACAATAATGTCCAACATTGACTGCTCGTCTAAGCACCATCTAGGGGCTTTTAATTGTATAATATCAACATGTCTTATGACTCTGTGAGGTAGGTACTCTTTCACAGAAAAGAAACTGAAGCAAAGAAGAAGAAACTTAACTACACAGCTAGGAAGTGATAGAGTTAATATCATGCCCAATGTACAGGTGGGTTTATTGTTTTGGAGAGAGGACAGGATGCAGCCCCAACTCAGCTGCTGACTGGTACAAGCATGGGAACGTCATCTTTACTGTATACTCACTTGGGATATTTTGGGAGCTGCATATATGTTCACTATGCCAAGGGAATGGTTTTTTGGGGGCACATACAGATATCCACATGTATCAAATGGTACACTTTATGTGAAATCCATTGTGTACCAATTATATCTCAATAAAGGTACCATAAAACACATTACAAAGGTTGGGCATGGTGGTGCATGTCTTTAATCTCAGCACTTGGGAGGCAGAGGAAGGTGGATGTCTGTGAGTTTGAGGCTAGTCTGGTTCCAGGCCAGCTGGGGCTAGAGGAAGACCCTATCTCAAAAAACAAAACAGTCAAACCAAAACTAGTTTGCAAGTGCATAATGTAATAAAAATATTTGTAATTTTTTACAGTGATTCTCATTTTTTTTTTTTTTTTGGTCTTTTTGAGACAGGGTCTCCCTGCAGCCCCAGCTGTCCTGGAACTCACTGTGTAGGCCAGGCGGGCCTTGAACTCACAGAGATCCGCCTGCCTCTGCCTCCCAAGTGCTGGGACTAAAGGCGTGCGCCACCATGCCCGGCTGATTCTCATTTATTTTATGTGATTCCATTACAGTATTCAAGCCTGATGCATAAAATTCATGGGCATTTTTAATCTAAGTATTTGAGAATAGATTCTCTTTGAGAATAGAGATTTTTGCTATGCTTTAGAAGAACAAAATGTCTCCAAATTAAAACTAACAGCTACAATGAGTCAAAAAGTGGTTTATAATCCAACATTACTTAAAATAGGACACTGAAGAATGCAAAGATGCTGCCTCTGACAACATAGTGACTCTGCTGAAGAAAGCTAAAAAGTGAACTTTATGGGATAAATGTTTCCTATTTGAAGCCTTTGAGGCTTAAGCCTTAGCTTAGCCCTAAGGAAAAAGTCTAACCCTCCAACCAAGGTCCATACCCCAACTTTATTCCATAGACAATGGTCCCCTTCTGATCCTTTGAGGAAACCAAGGTCTCTTCCCCCTAGGGCCTTCCCTCCTGGCTGGCACTCCCACAAATCCCAGCCTGCATGCCTGCTCCTTCTCAACTGCCAGGATCCATCATGAGGACTACCAACGCCAGGCCTCCTGGTACCCAGGTCCCACCAGAGACCCTTACCAAATTAACCATGGAGACTGGCGGGGACTGGGTGGCTCTCCTTCCCTTCGCCCTGTATAGAGTGAGGAACTCACCTTATCTGCTAGGATTAATCCCATAAGAAATCATGTTTGGTAGACCCCCCCTATTCTCCCCAATTTACAAGCTGACCTAATTGCTGAATTTGATAATCAACAGTTGCTTGATTCCCTAGAGGCGGTGGCTCGGGCACACCGGGACATATGGCCTGGGCTGAAAGGTATTTATGAGACTGCTCCCCCTCCTACCCCCACACAACTACCAGCCTGGTGACTGGGTCTACGTCCGTAGGCACCGCCAAGAGACCTTGGAGCCTTGCTGGAAAGGACCATATGTGGTGCTCCTGACAACCCCCACTGTGGTAAAGGTGGATGGAGTTGCCACCTGGATTCATCACACTCACGTCCGGAGAGCTGATCCACACCCTGATGACCCAGAGGACCCTCAGGCCAAGGCATGGGAGGTCCACAAGGTTGCAGACAATCCCCTCAAGCTGAGGGCTGTGCCGCTCTTGATGTTACCCTTCTGTTTGGAATGAACGTATGTATAATTGCCAACCCTCATCAAACTTACAATCTCACCTGGCAACTCCTGGACACCTCTACTGGAGACATCCTAGTCCAGACATCCAAAATTGCCCCACTGAATACCTGGTACCCAGAGCAAGGCTTCGACCTCCACTGCTTGCTCCCTGGACAGAGCCATTGGGGGCTGCGTCATGCTTATTTTTATGTCTGTCCTGGGAGCAGAGGAAGGGACTGGGGGAAACAATGCCGGGGAGCCAGTGATTATTTTTGTTAAATCTTGGGACTGTGTGAGTTCGGGAGACATCTACTGGACAGCTCCCGTTAAAGATGATCTTGTCAAGGTTGTCCTTAACAACACCCCTGATGCCATTTATTGCAGGCAGAGAGTTAGAACATGTCCCGCAAAAACAGGCTGCAACCCTGTCAAGGTAATGTTTACTAATGCAGGAAAAAGAGACACTACTTGGGAGGTAGGGAAAACCTGGGGATTGAGAACTCATAACCCGAGTCCAGGGGGGCTCTTCACTGTCATCCTCAGAAAGGAAACTTCCACCTCCCTGATAACCCAAGATGTTGGCCCCCATCCGGTCTTGGTACCCCTAGAATCCAACTCCATCCCCAAGCCCCCGCCTCTAGAGGAAAGTACAATAGTCTTTGGGAGAACAGCAGTAGTCAAGGGGACGCCTACAGCTTCACCCTCAGACCACCCTATTTGGCCACTGGTCACCTCCACTTTTGAGGTGCTCAATGCCTCCAAGCCAAACCTAACTGTAGAGCGCTGGCTCTGCTTGAGAGCCCAACCACCCTTCTATGTGGGCATAGCTGTAACAGGTAATTACTCCCAAGTTAATAGTAACCAATGCACCTGGGGACAGCAAGAAAAACTTTCTCTCCAGCAGGTAACTGGGGCAGGGACCTGTGCACTGCCTTCTGGTACCCAGGTCCCGCCAGGGCTACGTAATGACGTAGTCTCTGTTTCAAATGATATTTATTAGTCTGCCACTTCTGGATGGTGGGCTTGTTTTACTGGTTTAACCCCCTGCATTCATGGGACTGTCCTTAATAATATAAAAGGTTACTGTGTCATGGTACAGGTATTCCCCAAGATGACTTACTTTGAGGAGACCCAGATGGAACTAGCCTATGCCCCCTCTCCTCCCTCAGAACTAAGAGAGCCATAGGGGCAGCAGCCATTTTGTTATCCTCCTTAATTGGTCTAGGTATAGCGGGAGCAACTGGAGTGGGCACCTCGGCCTTACTTTTGCAAGAACAAAATGACAAAGCTCTCCAGGTAGCGATTGACGCAGACCTCAGGAGTCTGGAACAGTCTGTAACTAAATTAGAACAATCCCTAAACTCATTAGCTGAGGTCGCCTTACAGAATAGAAGAGGTCTTGACCTCCTCCTTAAGCAGCAAGGGGGTTTATGTGCAGCCTTAAAAGAAGAATGTTGCTTTTATGCTAACCATTCTGGTGTGATTAGAGACTCTATGGCTCTGCTCAGGAAACGTATCAAGGGTAGAGAACAAAAGGACGCTGGGTGGTACAATAACTGTTTAATTGGTCTCCCTGGCTCATCACCTTGCTCTCAGCCTTAGCCGGACCCATAATCCTCCTCCTATTAATGTTAACTATTGGGCCATGTGTCATCAATCGGCTGGTAGCCTTCATTAAAGAACGGGTGAGCACAGTACAACTCATGGTCCTGAGGTCCCAGTATCAGCCCTTAGAACCCCTATTAGTGACCCCAACCCAGACCCATGATTGGGTCTGCTCTAAGTTAAGGAGAGGGGGAAATGTGAAATCCTACTCCTTGGCCCCCTGCCCTGGACCCCCAATATCCCTGCCCCTCTTTAGGACTAACTGCTCTTTTTCGCTTCTGTAAACTGCTTGACTGCTTGACTGAAGGGACAAACTGCTTTGATCCCATCCCATTTTTGACTAGCTGTTTCAGGCAAGCCTGAACATGCCCAGGCATGCTGTAATCTCCACCTGCCACCCCGCACCCCAGGAGGCTATAAGATCAAGCAAGCCCAGGCTTATGGCAACCTTATAAGGTAAAAACAGAGACTTCTGGCCCCACAGATAACAGTCAGCACATTCCACAGCTCTGAGGGTAGCCCCACCAATGAGAAACCTCCAGAATTGCATCCCTTGTAACCAACCAATTCAAAAGCATGTTGGCGTGCATGGGCTCTTTGGACCAATCAAGATGTGACTCTGTTATTCTCCTCCCCCCTCTTTGTCTAAAGCCTATAAAAAGCTTCCACCCCCTGCAATTGGGGCTCTCAGGCAGACTTGCCACGTTGGTTTGGTCTGAGAGTCTGAGCTTTAAGCCCGAATAAAGGCTCTTTTTGCATGCTCTCTGGACTCCGTGGTAATTCTTGGGGATCCATTCCTTGGGCATAACATTCTCCACCTGATTTTTTGAGACAAGGTCTCTTTCTGAAGCTGGAGCTCACCAATTTGGCTAGACTGACGCCAGCCGGCAGGGATCCCGTCTCTGCCTCCCTAGCACTGTAACTGCAGGCATGCATTGTTGTGCCCAGTTTTTACATGGGGGCTAGGAATCAAACTCAGGTCCTCATGCTTGCATGGCAACGGCTTTACTGGGCCATTTCCCCAGTCCTCTTTTTCCTTTTTGAGATAGGGTCTCATATTGTCCAGGTTAGCCTTGATCTTACTCTGTAGGCAGGCAGGATGCCTCAGCCCCTTAGTGTCTGGGATTACAGGTGTGTGCCACCAGGCCTGGCTGAACTGGTGTCCTCCCCATTTTATAGAGGAGGGAATGGAGTGGCTCAGAGAGTCACACAGCCTGTGAGAGGCAGGGTCTCTCCAAGCAGACATCCCTTGTGATACTGAAAATTGGCCTGGATGGCAACTGTCTGGACTGATAAATTAATATCCTTTCATTGGAAAGGCCTTATATCTTTCCTTGCCAAGTACCAGCCCTGCCATTCCTGGGCTTTGGGCCACATAGGCAGTCCTCTCTTGTTGCTAGCCTGACCTTTGTGGCTTCAGTTCCTCTCCACTCTGGGGTCTCTGCCTCACCGATGGCTACTCTTCCTCTGGCAAGACTTCTCCTTGGCTCTCTCTTCCTCTCTTTACATCCTCTCTCTGGGCCAGCCACTCAAACCTGTTTGTCAGGCTCAGATCTCTCCATGAGGGGGACACACCCAACTCCTGACAGCCAATTGCCAGTTACTCCTCCCAGAATATAATTCTTGCTGTGAGACCATCATTAGCTCCCCAGGGTCCATCAGAGGAGAAGAAAGTCCTCTGAAGGCATTCAGGGATTCAGCATGCCTGTCCTCACTTCCCTCCCAATCAAGCCTTCCTCTGACCTGAGCTCTCTGCCTCTGTCCTGCTGTTTTTACAGCATGGTTTCCGCCCCCTCCCCCTTGTTCAAGGTATTTCCAACTCCTTGGTCTGTGGCCCATGCTTAGCTTCCCTGAAGGGGCCCATGTCCCCCTTCCCAAGTGTGGGTCTTCCTTGTCATGGCACTTCATGGAGAAAGAACCCAGGCCAGGATCTGCTGGGTTGAAAACTACTACCATGTTTGCTTTGATTCTTCTGTCCCAGTCAGAAAGGCAGTCGAGTCAGAAGTAAGGGACAAGGCCCATTCTTTGCCTTCTACTTTTTCCTCTTTATCTAAAAGTCTCCCCATCTAGAAAAGGTGGTGGAATTGGATCAGTATTCCCCAAATTTCACTCTTCAAGGACTGCTAAGCTCACTTTATTCCTCTACCATGAGTACTATCATGTTTATTATCTCTAAGGAGACTGCACTGTTCACAGACACTGGAAAACCAATGCCACTTGCAATAAAGGTTGTGGTTGGGGAGGGGGGCACAACCATGAAGATAAACATGTGGCTGATATAGGAATGTTTGCATAAGCTTAAAATCTTCAAGGAGAGAATTCTAGGGAACAAGTTAGAAAATCAAAGACTTTGTCACTACAGGAGACCTCATTTCAAAAAACAAAAAGATAAACAAGCTATCACTAGTAGAAATGGTAAGGACAGATTTTAACCAATAATAATTTTTTCTATAAGGAAAAGTCCAGTATAAACAGAATTCAACTTCTGTTTGCACAAAAGCAACTGAGCGTTTACAGAGAGAATGGAGGGAGAGGGACCGAGAGGGACCAATGGGGGTTCCACAGGGTCAGGGAAGTAAGAAATTATAAAGGTTGGTCAGTGTAAACAAGATTGGGCCAGCTGCATGTACTGTGTGAGCTGGCAATGATCGTGGTTGGGATTCCACCCTCCCACAGAGACTGGGAGCCAGAGCCCTAATCTCAGATGTGGGCTGGAACAGTCAGTTCTCTGGCATCCTTGAGTAGTCTCAGGAGGGAACTCTTGGGGTGGGGGGAGTGAGAAGGGTCATCTCAGAGATATGTTTTTGAGCTTTTCAAGCTTTATAGGTCTAGGCTGGAGATGAGTTTAAGAAAAAGCCTCAGAGGAGCCTGTCTAGAGGTTGGTAAAGGAGAGAATTTTTATCCGAATTTAGGTTAGATAAAAGTAAATCATCAAAAAATTAAAAGTCTGGACTGGGTAAGAGCACTGGCTGTTCTTGCAGAAGACCTGGGTTCGAATTCCAGCAACCACATGGCAACTAACAACCATCTGTAACTCCAGTTCCAGGGGATCCAATGCCCTCTTCTGTCCTCTGCAGGCACTGCAGAACACAGGTATGCTTACACACATGAAGGCATAACACTCATACATATAAAATAAAAATAAATTGAAAATTAAAAGACCATCAACATGTATTGAGCCTCTGCACAAAGTGTGTCACATAGTTGAGGTAGGTAAATTCTGATTCTCCTGCCCAAGGTCACACAGTCAGAAATACTAGTGTCAGGTAGCTGGGCATAATGGTGCACACCTGTAATCCCAGCATTTGGAAGATTAAGAACATGAGTTTGAGGCTAGACCTTGTCTCAGAATTAACAAGAAATTAAAGCATGCTGTTGGAGTCCACAGTCCTGTCCTCTGATGTGAGTGGTTCTCAATTCTGGTTGCAATACTAGACCACTTGGAGTCTTTTTTTAAAAAAATGTGTATGAGTGTATTGCCTGCATGTGTGTTAGTGCACCCATGTTGTGCAATGCCCTCAGAGGTCAGAAGAAGGCGACCAATCCCCTGGAACCTGAGTTATGAATGATTATTAGCCACCATGTGGGTGCTGGGTTTCGAACCTGGGTCTTCTGCAAGAACAACTAGTGCTCTTCTTAACCACAAGCACTTGGAATCTTAAAACCACTGATGCCTGCATTCTACTGGGAAGTTCCGCAGTAACTTGTCTTGGGGGGAGCCTGGTCATGGTGAGTTTTAGTTTTCAGGTGAGCCAAGCGTAACAGCATGTCTACAACTTTAGGCTGAGGTAGGATTGTGAGTTTGAGGACAGCCTGGGCTATATATCAAGACCCTTGTCTCAACAACTACAAAAGTGACTCTGCTGGGACTCTGTATAGCTATCATTCCCTTTTATCCTTATGGATGCTCTTGTGAAACATGGGCACTTCGCAATGCCCATGTGCTGCTGGTGGCAAAACAAGCCCAGAACCTGAGATTCATGAGGTTAGAAGATAGGGGTATGAAATCCCAAATTCCTGATCTCCATTTCTGAATCTGCCCAAAGGTGACTGCTCTATAAGGGCAAAATCCAGAGGAAGAAAATCATGTTCCCAAGAATAGAAATAAGTGGCTTAATCTCTTGGATATTAAATAATTTGTATCCCTATTGCACACGTGGACGAGAAGCTTCAGGCACAGGATCCACAACTAGAACAATGGCTCCTCCCTGACAAAATGTACCACTGGTAGAAGCCTAGGTGGGCTAGGCCAAAGGGGCCTGCAGGACTCTGATAGCTGCAGCTGGCTTTCCACGCCCACATTTTTGCAAAAGTATGGTCTCCTAGGCTCTTGGAACAGCCTAGGGAAGTCGAGGTCTATTACTAGGCCTTGGAGCTCTTTTGGCTTCAGCACCCCTTATGTACACAATACTTGTGTGTGTGTGTGTGTTTCTCACCGCTTGGAAAAGAGGGGTCACTGACCACGTGTGTGTGTGTTGTGTGTGTGTGTGTGTGTGTGTGTTTCTCACCACTTGGAAAAGAGGGGTTACTGACCACCCTCAGGAGATGTCGCTGCTTACATGTGACAAGCATCATCACGTCTCACAGCTATGAGACGTCACTCCTCTTGGGGTACTTATGAAGTCACTTCTCTTGGGGTAGAGAAGCCAGAAGCCAGAGTCCAAACTAAGGACCTCCGTTGACATCTGGAAAGGCTAAGTAAGGGTCATCTGCCTTCGAGATGCCACGTGGGAACCGGCAAGTGCAGCCTCTCGACACCAGCACCAACACAGGAAACCGCCACACTCTCCAACCCCCTCAAAAATGCAACAATCGGAGGCAGGCCCCAGAGCACAGGCCTGCAGTGACCAAACAGAAGGCAGCCACACCCCGGGGGAGAAGCCGGGTGGGGCCCGCGGGATCAGCGCAGCCCTCGCAGTCCAAGTTCTCCTCCCCGGGTTCGTGCCCTCGAGGCCCTGCTCCAGGCCAGGGGATACCAGAGCCCGCCAGCCCCGTGGACCCACGCAAGGGCAAGGGCGCGGCCTTGGGGCGGCGCGACAGTCGCCCACAGCCCTCCGCTGGGAAGCCGGCTCGCCCCACCATGGCCCGGGGCGGCAGTCAGAACTGGAGCTCAGGAGAGTCGGACAGCCAGCCGGAGGAGAAGACGCGGGATAACGGCGGGTGAGGCGGGGGCCGGCGTCGGGGGGCCGGGCCGCGAACACCGCGAGCTACGGGAGCCGGCGGAACCTCCGCGAAGGTTCTGGGCCTTTTTGGCGTCACGTCTCGCGGAACCTTCCGCCGGCGCCGAATAAAAGCCCGCGGCGGAGGCACCGGCGGCTCGAGTGCGGCGGTTCCGGGCGCGGAGGTCGGCCTGGGGCGAACTCGGGACAGAGCTCGGGGCGGCTGGCGGCGGCCGCGCGGAGACTGTGTCGCGCAGGAGGGCGGCGGGGGCCGGGCCGGGCCGGGCCGGGCCGGGGGACCCCGGGGGCGTCGGGGACGCGCTGACTTGCCTCGCCCGCCCCGACCCGCAGAGACAAGATGGTGAAGGAGACCCAGTACTATGACATCCTGGGGGTGAAGCCCAGCGCGTCCCCGGAGGAGATCAAGAAGGCCTATCGGAAGCTGGCACTCAAGTACCACCCGGACAAGAACCCGGATGAGGGCGAGAAGGTGCGGGCGACGCGGTCCCGGGCGCGGGGACTTGGGGGCTTTTCGGCCGGGCAGGACCGGGACTGAATTATCGAAGGCGGCGGGGAAGCCTGAGCGGCGCTCGCCTGCAGCGGGTGCGGGGCCAGGCCGGCGGGTTTAGAGTAGCCCAAGGCCGAGGCGCGGCGGGGCGCGGTCAGCGGAGGGAACTTGGCAAGGCTGCTGCAGGTGCCGGGCTCTCTGGGACTTGAACACCTCCGGAGCCCCTGAGCCGCCCATTCATTCCTCCATTCACTCTACAAGTGTTTCCGGAGCCCCTACCTACTTACCCGTGTGCCCAACCCTAGGAGGCGCCGGGATGACCTGTGGGAGCCCGGGTGTCACAGTTTTTCTGGTGTTTCTATGGTGGGAAGACAGCCTGCAAAGCTGAAACGGAGACGAGCGTGAATAGAAGTTACATACTTGGTGGGCCCCCGGGGCATTGAACTACTTTTGTTTCTGTTCCCTGTTGTGTAAGCTCTAGGGATGAGTGTGTGTAATCTTGAGTTGTACCTTAGACAAACCCAGTTCCTTGAGGGACTGAGTGGATTTGATCTGTGAGCCTGACTTATGCCTGATAGTTTTCAGACTCGGAATAGTCACTTTTTGGGTGTTAAACAGGCATAGAGAAGCCTGTAACCTGACACATCTGCATATAATGCTTATAATGAGTATTCCAGGTTTCCTGTGACAAATGACCTACAGTTGACCCTAAGTACCACTAAAAGGCTGAAATGCTCTGTATATTAGTAACCTAAATTAAACTTTCATCCTGTTTACAGAAAGACATTCTGTTTTTTGTCCCCAAAGAGGATATGACCCACCCAGACAGGTGACTTGGAGTATCAGCCTTTTTGCAAGGACATTTCCATTTCCCTTTCACTTCTTACCATTTCTAAAACAATTTTGGATGTTCCAGACCAGTGTTGGGTGCTGGGGCAGTGGTAGGAACAGACAGCAATAATACCTGGTCCACTTTTGGAGCCACTGATCACCCCTCTAGCATTCAGACTTCTGGAAACTACACTCAGATCAAAATACTTGTCTGCGTAAGTCCAAGCTGAAGTAGGCAAGCTACTTAAGGAAGGCTGGCTGGGTGGCAGTAGTGATAGAATATTTATATTTAGCCACATGTGCCGAATGTGGCTGCCACAAAGTTTAAAATGCTTCCCTGTAAGACCATTATGCCATTTGTGTTCTTTCTCATCTATATTTAGGTGGCTTACTGTAGCTTTGAAAGTCATTGGCTTTCTGCATGGTGTTGGTGATTCACAGACATGTTCCCTCAGTTCACTGTGGTCTGTTGCTGACATTCTCCTTTAAAGACAGCTTCTAGCTTCTAATTTCACGTTTCAGCAGGCAGGCGACTTGAAGGGAAACCTTCCACCCTGGTCTCAGGTCACATCTCAGCACTCACCAAGAGGCAGTTTCTGACTGTTTGCTTACCATTTAAAATGAGAGTGCTTTGGAGATCATCAAGCTTTAAAAACAAATTATACTACATGTAGTCTGTAGCTTTCACCTCCTATAACGCCTGCCTGGGCAGGTTGTTTCAAACTAATATTTACTTAAAATCAGGCCCCTATTATTAAGGTAATATCACATAAATGAGGCTTGTAGGCTGTGAGATCCAGCAGGTCCCACTTTTTTGAGGAGGTAGGGGTGAGGAGGAGGTGGGTTTTGTGCTGTACCCACTGTACTTTTCCCTCCTGCTTTCCTTGAAAGGGATAAGCCTTTAAGGCATCTTTGCAGGGCTGCCACTGACCACATGACCAGCCCTCATCCTGCTCTGATGGTGTTTAGTATCTGATACCTGTTCCACTTACAGTGCTGTGGATCTAGCTGTGTCATGTAGATACAGGGTTTGTTGTCTGGCTGAGTGAATAATGATGTGTGAGCAGAAGAGAGCCTCCAGAAGGGCAGGTTAGAAGGGAAATCATAGTGAAGGAGGACTGAGAAGACAGTTTCTAGAAAACTGCTGTAATGTACCCCAGAGAAGGCTCATTCATTCATTCACTCACTCACTAAGTAACTTCTGGTCCTGCCATGTGCTGGTTTTTGTGAGTCTGTCTGTAGTTCTGCTCTACTTTCTCTGCTCAGTGGAACCTTTTTATTTTCTTCACCTAAGCTTGTCACTGTATTATTAATGTCTTCTTCAAAAATAGATTGAGTCAGTCGTTTCCACCTTGTCCTGAGTCAACTGAGAAGGCCATTGGAGTTTTGGTCTTTGTTTTTTGCTCTGTTGTCCTGTGTTGCTAAGCAGTGGGCAGCCGTGTTTGTTGTTGGCCACTCTGCCCTGTGTGGAGTCTGTGCTTGTTCTAGCTACACTTGGTTTTCTGCAAGACACAGGGTGGCAGGTGGTAGGTCAGCAAAATAGTCCCTTTCAGGGGCAATGATAGGAGGTATATTTTGGGCTGTTCCCTTATTAAGATGTTTGGTCTTTTGGCCATTATTGTTGTTAACTTTAGTTTGAGTAACAGTGTTTAAGATAAACAAATCTTAACAGGTTTTGTAACAGTGTAGAAAATTCCAGAATACATGCTGTGGCTATAGTTCAGTTGGTACAGTGTTTACCCAGCATACAGGAAGCCCTGAGCTTGAGCACCAGCACTACACAAACCAGGTGTGGTGGTGTACACCTGTAATCTTAGCACTCAAGAGGTAGAAGCCAGTGGATCTGAAGTTCAAGGTCATCCTTGGCTATAGGTGAGTTTAAGGGAAAACTGGGATACATGAGACCCTGTCTCAAAGAAAGAAAAAGGAAAAAAGGTTTCAGAGTATAAAGGAAAACCTATAAGGAATATGCCCTGTCCACCCATGTGCCCACCAGGGTCCATTTGTGTTTTTTCTCTCCCCCTTCCTCCCTGTCTCTAGTGTTCTCTCTCTCTCTCTCTCTCTCTCTCTCTCTCTCTCTCTCTCTCTCTCTCTCTCTCTCATATATATATATATATTATTATTTTTTCCATTTTGTGACAATCCTCCTGTCTCAGCCCCCTGGGTGCTGGATTATAGTCACGAGCTACCATACATGGCTATTTTTTCTCTCTCTCTTCACTCAGTAGTTTACAGAGCAACTTGGGAACATGCTATGATAATCTTCAAAGCCATTTCCCAGTTGAATAGTCATTCACTTAAGGTTCTCTGGCAAAAGAACAGTCTGAAAGGTAAGCTGGTCAAAACCCTAATCCCATCTGGCAGGAAAGAGGGTTCCAGGCAGGAGCTGAATTAGACTCCGGAGTGCTGAGTACCCAGAGGTTGGCGGGAATCCACTGCCAGCAGTTGGAGCTCCTATCCCATGTGAGATCTGGCCTACAACTGAATGTTCCAGGTGACACGGACTTCCTCCCATTCTGAGGTTCATCTAAATCCAGCATCTTCTCAGCATCCCCAGGATATTTGGTGTTTTAGGGGTACTCTCATGGAGCATGTCAGAGAGACCCACAAGTTTGCTGGGGGGCGCCTAGCCTAGTTAGTTTCCCATCTTCCAAGCTATACACCGAATTCTGTGCTTTTAACGGGAGAAAGTAAAGTGGCAGTGTAGGATACTCGGTTCTTTGCAGAAATAGTATGAGAATTAATATGTCAAAGGACCTAGCTGCCTTATATGATGCTGATGGTGTTTGTGTGTGTATGGTATGTATGTATGTATACGTGTGAGTACAAACACATATATGTACCATGGCATCTGTGTGGAGGCCAGAGGACAACTTTCGGGAATCAGTACTCACCTTCCCCCTGTTTTTGAGGCAGAATCTCTCATTTGTGTGCTGTGTTGCATATTCCAGGCTGGCTGGCCCTACAACTTCCTGGCAATTCTTTGTCCCCACCTCCTGTCTCACTGGATTACAGATGGGCACTACTGCATCCAGCTTTTTATGTGGGTTCTGGAGATCTGAACTCAGATTATCAGGCTTTCTTGACAAGCATTTTACCCACTGAGCCATCATCTCCCCAGCTCCAATTGCTTTTTAAGATTCATTTTTAATCCTTTTTTTTGTGGTGGTGGTTGTTCATGATTATTAGCTGTTATTTACTAGTATTTATAGGTCTTGGTTAGGGATCTGTGGAATAAGGAATCATTTAGCATCTCTGTCAATTTCTCTATTGTGTCTTTGTGGCACTTTTTCTTCTTGTTCATTGTATGGAGCCACTGCAATGTAAGATGGCTATATATACTTCTGTTCCTCAGACTAAAGGGCAAAGAGCTGACCTCATTAATTTCTGAATTCATAGAATTGAGCTGTTCATTTAACCAATATTTACCAAGTATTATCCACAAGGCAGACACAGTTGTAGACTCAGGGATGCCATGCTGTGCCACGCTCACAAAACCCCTCATCTTCATGGAGCTTGCTTTCCAGGGAACCACAGCAGGAGTGTGGCCCACACAGATGCTACAGTGTGGCAGAAAATAATGACAGGGAAGGGCTGGATCCCCAGGTGGGCTTGCAGTTTGAAAGGCAGGGTGGGGAGGGGACTCCCTGAGAAGGAAGGCTTGAGAGAGAGGTGGAGGCTGTGATTGCCAGAGGACCACTGGGATACATGTTTCAGCATTCAGGAAGAGCAGGGAGGTTGGCAGAGCTGGGGAAGAATTGGGAGCAGGAACTTGGGAGACTAAGGCAGGAGGATTTACTTGTGAGTTTGAAGCCAACCTGGGTGACATAGTGAGTGAGACCTTATCTCAAAAAAAACAAAAACCCAAAGCA
>NW_008359594.1:1599729-1630973 GCF_000622305.1 Nannospalax galili
GTTTTGTTTGGGGTTTGAAGCCAACCTGGGGTGAAAAAGTAGTGAAGCCTTATCTCAAAAAAAACAAAAACCCAAAGCAAAGCCAAAAAAAAAAAAAAAAAAAAATTGGGGGCCAGAGAAGAGTAGAAGGCAGAGTTGGGTTCTAGGTGACAGTAAGAACTGGCTTAACTGGCTTTTATTTCCAAGGACCTGGGCTGCCTTGAGGAGGTTCACAGTTCACAGGCTTGGTGGGGAACAGGCTAAAGCAGGAATGAAGTGATTACTGAAGTCCAGGCCCTAAGGTGGTGAAGGTGGGGAGAAAGGGTGGAATTTGCATGTTTTAGTGTTCTGCTTTGTTTTAGAGATGTCCATATGTGCAAAGAGTGACAGGGACACCTGCATACCCTCCATCTGGCCTCACCAATTAAGTTGCCTCATAAGCTCTATCTTAACTATTTACTAGAGCTTTTGTGAGTATTTTGCAGTGCTGAATGTTTTACTGTGATTTCCCTATAAACAAGGACCTTCTTATAGTGATTATAGTACAGTTACTAAATACTTTATATTTCCCACTTGTTCCAGTAATGTCCTTTGTACTACCCCCCACTCACCCCTATCCCCACCTCCACCTCTGTGCATAAACCATTCCAGGGTCACCCTTTATGTTTAGTTTTTCTGTCTTTTAGACTTGTAGAATGTCTCTGTTTTGGTTTTCTGGTTCCTTTTCTTTTGTATTTTTAGACAGGGTCTCATCATGTAGCCCTGCCTTGCCTAGAACTCATTATATAGACGAGGCTGGCCTTGAACTCAAGAGATTTGCCTGCCTCTGCCTTCCAAGTGCTGGGATTAAAGGGATGTGCTACTTAGCCTGATATGACATTTGGATTCTGGTGATGGATTTTTGGCAGGCATGCCATACATGGGGTATTGTGTCTGCCAGAGTACAGGAGATACATATGTGAGTACCCACCAGGATTTGTTGACAGGTGAGACTGGCATTGCCAGTAACTAGGACATGGGGGATACTATGGGGCAGTCGGGCAGGACTCTAAGAGCAGGAGTACAGGTTTGCACATGGTATCTGGCATGCCCAGCAGGTGCTCACAGATGGCTATGGTTGGATTTCACATTTGTAAACTAGTAAAGTGATTCCTATGAGCTGGAAACAGTAGTGGCACCTGGAGTCCTGGGCTGCAGCTGGTTGTAAATGAGGCCCTGGCCGGCTCTCCTATCTCCCAGCTATCTTCTGGCTGATGCAGTCAGGCTGGAGAGGAACTTTCTCTTCCTCCTGCTTTCTGTCCCTATTCTTGAAGTTTCCCTATTGTCAGTCTCTATGACATCTTTCCTTTGTGTCCCACTTACAAAAGCAGCAACATGTAGACTGGTGGCTCAAGGGACTGGATTGTTACATTTGGATGGTAAGTTTGCTTCAAAGACAACTCTCTGTGCCTCATTTTAAATCTCTCCCTCTCTCTTTTAAAGTTTAAACTTATATCCCAGGCATATGAAGTACTTTCAGATCCAAAGAAAAGAGACATCTATGACCAAGGTGGAGAACAGGCAATTAAAGAAGGAGGCTCGGGTAGCCCCAGCTTCTCCTCACCCATGGACATCTTTGACATGTTCTTTGGTGGTGGAGGACGGATGGCTAGAGAGAGAAGAGGTAAATGCTTTAAAATTTTTAAATTTTTTTTTTTTGTCTTTTTGAGACAGGGTCTCCCTGCAGCCCCAGCTGTCCTGGAACTCACTATGTAGACCAGGCTGGCCTTGAACTTAGAGAGATCCACATGCCTCTGCCTCCCAAGTGCTGGGACTATAGGCGTGCACCACCACGCCCAGATTAATTTTTTACATCTATCCATCTCCCTGTCTATCCTTTTATATCTTTCTGTCTGTCCATCTGTCTGTCATCTGTCTACTACCTACCTACCTACCTACCTACCTACCTACCTACCTACCTACCTACCTGTGTGTATATGCACATATGCACCTGCATACATGCAGGGTGTGTATGGAGGTCAGAAGACAATTTGCAAGAAGAGTAGGGAAGTAGGTCCTCTGCTCCTACCAGTCTGGTTTTGGAAACTGAACTCAGGTGGTCAGGCTTGGTGGCAAATACCTGTACACTCTCCATCTTGCTGGCCTGTAGATGCTTGTAAATAAAGGTAAGCAACAGGCTGGAGAGATAGCTCAGCAGTTAAGAGCACTGGCTGTTCTTGCAGAAGACCCAATTCCCAACACCCACATGGCAGCTAACAACTGTCTGTAACTCCAGTTTCAGGGGATCTGACGCCTTCTTCTGACCTCTGCAGGCATTGTATGACATGGGTGCACTTACATACGTACAGGCAATACATGCGTACACATAAAATAAAAATATTTAAAAAAATGAAATGTAAGCAAGCTTTATGTTGCCACAGGTACACATGTTGCTGGAATCAAAAATGGATCATGCTTTAAAGGGTGTGATTGTTGTGTTTGGGGATCATTAAATTTAAACAGATGATACTTTCTTATGCAGGCTTCTGGAATCTTTTGTATAGCTAAGTATCTGACACCCTTCAAATAAATACCCCATATGAAGGAGCGGATGGGTTGTAGAGAAATCAAGGAACACACCTGTAATATTAGCATCAAGAGGCTAGGGTGGGAGGATCACTAGGTTCTAGGCCAGCTCAGGCCAGCCGGAGCTGCATAGTAATACCCTGTCACAAAACAATTAAGGTCAAGTTCATCTTGCCGTCTTTTCCTCTGCTATGGGACCAGAGGTGCTATGGCACCAGAGTGTCCTAAGGATGTAAGTGGCACTTCAGTGCCTAGTGATGCTCTGCCAAGGGTGCTTCTTTTCCCTCCCCTCCCCTCCCCTCCCCCTCCCTGACTTTGGTCCCCCATCTGAGCCAAGCCTGACAGGCACTCTCATTACTCTAGTTGGGACACAGCCTTGTTCGGGGTGGCCTTGTTCCCAGCCAATACTGGATTTTCTGAGTGACAAAATTGACTTCTTTCTGTTTAAAAATCTTTGTAAGATAAATGCCCTTTACAGAAGGCTTTCTGGTTAGCAGCCTCATCCCCAGGAGGTAAATGAGGACTTTTTTTCCTGAATGGCTCCAGACTACTGTTTTTGAGCTCTAGGGTTTGTGTCCCCTTTGCCTTTTTTCCTCCCTCTCTCCCTGTAATAGTTACTTTTCTGGTATGATGAAATGCCATGACCAAGGCAACTTATAGAAGGAAGAATTTATTGAGCTTATGGTTCCAGAGGGATAGGAGTTGATCATGGCAGGGAAGCATGGAGGAGGCAGCCGAAACAGAAAGCTGAGCACTCATATCTTCAAGCAGGTGCAGGAAGCAGAGAGAGGCAAGTTGGAAATGGGCAATGCCTACCCTCAGTGATGTGCCTCCTCCAGCAAGGCCACACCTCCTAAAGGTTCCATGACCTTCCATAAACAACACTATAAGTTAGGCCTAAGTGTTCAAATACTTGGGAGTCTGTAGGGGGACAGTCTCATTCAAATCACTACATTACATTTCCCTCCAGTTGTGTTTTTTTTTTTTTTTTTTAAAATCAGGATCTCATGTATCCCAGGTTAGCCTCAAATTCCCTACATAGCTGAGGATGACCTTAGACTTCCCAAAGTGCTAAGACTACAGGTGTGTGCCACTACACCCAGTTTATACAGTGCTGGGGTCAAATTCAAGGCTTCATGCATGCTAAACAAGCACCCTGCCAACCAAACTATATCCCCTGCCTCATTTCTCTACATCTCGCTTCTTGCCAGTGCTGTTGGCTGTCCTCTGTATTAGCTGTATTGTCTTTGACTTGTAGCCCCTCCTCCATCAGTTCACTGCTGATAATCTACTTTGGAGCTTAAAACTATATAGATAGTCAAGCTTACTATACACTTCTGGATAAAATCAGGAGAAATAGCTCTTTATTAGTTTTAAGAAGTGTGGCTTTGGTTAGTGAGAAACCCTGGATAAATGTATTTGTTCTCACATTGTAATTGGCTTGGAGCTTTAAAAAGCTTGGGTGTCAATTCTGTGAACACAGTGTACTGAAAATCACAAAGTGTTTATGAGGAAAAAAATCCCTCCATGCCCTCTGGGTGTGCTGCCTGCTCATGTAATTGATGATGTGGACATGATTAAAACCTTGGGTATTCTCTTGCCCAGCTCTCTGGCTGTCTTGAAATGAAAAGCTTAACGCCCTTAACACAGTCAGTCAGCTCTTAAAGTTGACAGCCAATAAACAGGACACCTTGTCCCAGTGACTTCAAGAACATGGGGCAGCAGGCAAGGTGTTGGTATGTTGGTCCTTAGG
The DNA here is from genome assembly GCF_000622305.1 of Nannospalax galili. Classification (NCBI taxonomy): domain Eukaryota; kingdom Metazoa; phylum Chordata; class Mammalia; order Rodentia; family Spalacidae; genus Nannospalax; species Nannospalax galili. The sequence continues at coordinate 1,604,027 of NW_008359594.1, forward strand.
AGTGGGCATAGCACCAGTGCAGCCAGACTCCCTCCCTAAGGGCTAAACACCCCCTGGATGCAAAAACCAGATTTGGAGAGATGAACACCCCCTGCTTGGCCACATGCTGCAGAAGGCTCAAAAGTAAAAGGCCTAGTGCCGAGGATAAGTTTCAGTGAAAGGGTTGGAGAGTCCGAGTCACACCCTCATCTATGAAGAAAAGGCTTCTGTAGTGAGCAAGACTTGGTTTCACTGGGTAACTCCCTTTTGTTTCTCTCTGTCCTCAGATGTCCTCTCTGAAAATAAAGGTGGACAGTCTTTTTGTTGACCTCTACAAATGATTGAATAACTAGCTCATAGCCAGAGGGGTTCTCTGCCCATGGCAGGGAGCAGTAGGATGGGCTGTTGTAAGGAAGCATTGCTTCTCTGAGAGGGGAGTGAATGGCTCAGGCAGGCCTGAGTCTTGAGTGTTGGGTACTCTGTAAGAGTCATGTGGGTAGAGTGTAATGCAGTGGTATGGTTAATACACTATTAATAACTGGTGTTTTCCTCCCTTGGTAAGGCAAGAATGTGGTACATCAGTTATCTGTAACTCTGGAAGACTTATATAATGGAGTCACAAAGAAATTGGCCCTCCAGAAAAATGTAATTTGTGAGAAATGTGAAGGTAAAAATTATTTTTTGAATGAATCTCAGTTCAGATTCCTTGTTTCTGCTCTTTTCCCAGTTTAGAGAAAAATAATTGATCTTTTCAAATGGGGGGCGGAGTAAAGCAGGGTTTGCAAACAGGGAAGTCTGAAATCAGATCCGTTTGCTTGATTTTTTTTCCTGGGCTGCATGGGCTATTTAATATGTTGGCAGTTATTCTAAAAGTTTCAAAATCAGGACAGTCTACCTAACCCAAGTGTTGGCAGAGTTTTTCTGTGAAGGGTGAGACAGCAAATATCTTAGGCTTTGTTCTGCTGGCATAGTACATGAATGAATATGTCCATGTCCCATAAAGCTTGCTTGTGTTAATGTAACTTACATGAATTTCCTAAATCTGAATTTTTAAGAAAAGTCAAATTTGGTGATCCCAAGACCATATTGTCCCAGAGAGAACTGGCTTGCACTGACAGAGTTTGTGCCCTTCAGTTTTCTGAAGCTCCAGCGTCCTCATGCATGAACCTGTGGTGTGGGTGTTTTGCACCCTGGAAGAAAGCACATTTAATAAAGCTAAAGAATTCCATTTAGATTAGTGGAACTAAAAACAATAGTTGGAGGTTAGCTGCCAACATGTAGATATGATATGCTAGACTGCACTCTTCCAAATCCAAACTGCTTCCATGGGTGTAAATAGAATCCCAGCCCCAATACCCAGTGTCATCATTAGACAGCTTTGTGCTGTCTAATGACACTAGCCAGGGAAGACATAGCCCTCATTCCTGTTGTTTTCCACCCCCACAGGCATTGGCGGGAAGAAGGGATCAGTGGAGAAGTGCCCTTTGTGCAAGGGGCGGGGGATGCAGATCCACATCCAGCAAATCGGGCCTGGCATGGTGCAGCAGATCCAGACGGTGTGCATTGAGTGCAAGGGCCAGGGTGAGCGCATCAACCCCAAGGACCGCTGTGAAAGTTGTAGTGGTGCCAAAGTGATCCGTGAGAAGAAGATTATCGAGGTGCACGTGGAGAAAGGTGAGGCTGCGCAGAGCTAGCGATGCAGACTGGCTGTAGAGGCTCTCCGCTAATGGTGGCACACACAGGGTGGTGTCAGGGATGTGGGCTGTATCTCTTTACAAGATTCCAGGGCTGCCAGGAGCTCCTTTGCAACTCATCTTCCTGTGACCTTTCCTGGCCCAATTTCCAATCTGTGTCACCCATTCAAGTTTTGTTGCCTGAAGAGTCCCTTGAGGTCACAGACAACATTTTCAGGGTTTTTTCTGATGCTCTGAAGTCTTGGCCTCAGTTTTATTAAATTGCCCTCTCCTGCCCCTTTCAAATCATCCCATAGGAATCTTGGAGTTTTCTTCCTAACAGCTTTTATTGTCCACTGGTTGCCAGAACATCGTAGGTCTTTGTACCTGTGTGTTCCTGTCCCCTCCTGTTCTTGAGCTGCACCAGATTCTCCTAAATGCTGTGCTTTCCCTTGCTGTTTTGCCTGGTGCCATCATCTTAAGGCCCACATCAGTCCCAGATGTTTTTTCAAAAATCCTGATGTTGTGACTTGATCCAGTAAATATTTCATAGGTCAGATGAGACCCAAAATCAAATAATCAAGACCCAAACCAACACAAGTGTTGCTAAAGACTTTTCCTTTAAACATGCCTTCTTCCTGTGCTTCTATATCCACATAGTAGAAAGACTTAGATGCTTCCAAAAAGAGTCTCTCCCCTTCAAGCCCTAGAGCCATGCTCATGTGTACCAGGAAGTAGGTGGTGACCTCAGTGTGGTACCCCAGCACCTGGGGCTCTGGGGTGTGTTGTGATCAGACATAGAGCCTTATTTGCCCTCTCCCTGCTGTACCCCAGCCCAGGGCCCATGATGGAAGTGAAACCTTAGTGATAATCCCAGCCACTCCTCCTGACCTGTGGCCACATGAAGTTGGGAGGTTTAATGAGTGTCCCTTCATCAAAAAACTCTTGAGAAGTTCTGGTTGTGAGAAATGGCTAATCAGAAAGGGGTGATGTTTTATAGGTATGAAGGATGGGCAAAAGATACTATTTCATGGAGAAGGAGATCAGGAGCCTGAGCTGGAGCCTGGTGATGTCATAATTGTGCTTGATCAGAAGGATCATAGTGTCTTTCAGAGACGAGGCCATGATTTGATCATGAAAATGAAAATTCAGCTTTCTGAAGCTCTTTGTGGCTTCAAGAAGACAATAAAAACACTGGATGAGCGAGTCCTTGTTATTACATCCAAATCAGGTAACGTTCTACCCTTCCTGCTCTGCATGTTGGTCTTATAATGTATGCACATTAACCTAGTCTCTCATTTTAGGCTGACTTCTTTATGTAGGGTACTGTGACTTGATACTTCCTAATTTCAATTTCTTTAAAAAATTTTGATTTATTATTATTTTATGTGTATGAGAGTTTTACGTACATGGGTATATGTGCACCACAAGAGTATGATGCCTATGGAGGCCAGAAGAGGGCATTGGATCCCCTGGAACTGGAGTTACAGATAGATGGTTGTTAGTCACCATGTGGGTGCTAGGAACCAAACCTGGGTCCTCTGCAAGAAGCAGCCAGTGTTCTTAACCACTGACCCATCTCTCCAGCCCCCTAAATTTAATTTCTTCAAGAAATTTTTATTATTGTTTACATGTGTGCACACATGTACTGTGGCATGTGTATGGAAGTCAGAGGATAACTTTTGTGTCAGTTTTCTTCTCCACCGTGGGTTCTGGGGATCAAAATGTCAGTGCCTTTACCTACTGAACCATCTCACCAGCCCTGCTCTTTAAAGTCACCACCAATGACTAGAAGGTTTTATGAATTTCTTTAATATTCTGCTAGAGTGGGAGAAGGAGCCTTACATAAGAATCTTATGGGTCTGAAGCTTTATCTGGAATCTTCTAATTAAACTTTAAAATTTAAACATGTATAACAGAACACAGCTGACAACAGAGGCTTTTCTTAAGTGGGATCTGTTCTGATTGTTCTGTATGTTCCTCTGGCTTCTGTGCTGTCTGTTATACACGAGAACGTTTTAAGATTGACTTCCTGAAAAATGAGTTAGCTGTGAGCCTATCTTTGGAGACAGGAACTGTCTGTTTGCACACACCCATGGGGTCTGCTTCTGGGTCAAAAAGGGATCCCAGGAGCCTGGGCTCAGCCTCCTGGCACCCAGGCTCTCAGCACCCAGGAAAGTTGACATACACCAAAGGGTCCATGAGGGCTCTAGAGCACCTGCCTAGGCAGAGGCTGGCCGAGAATCTTGACTTGTAGCTGCTTCTGAATAGCATAAAGGCAGTCAGTTGTACACAGCTAAGATGTCTCTGCAGTGTGGAGGCTAAGCCACTTAGGTGCCCCAGGGCCTAGCCACAAGCACGGGTTTGCCTGTGGCCATCTAGAGGTAGAGAGGTGAGTCAGGGCTTGGGGGAAAGGGACAGAAACCTGCTGATAAGTCTGCAGCATGGGCAGTGGTGGCTGGTGATAGGACTGTGGGGGGGCAGGCGAGCACCAGAGCTTCTGCATCTCCCTGGCCAACCCCTTGGACCCTTTCTGCCTCTGCCCATTTCAGTCTTCTCTTTCCCACCTTCTCTCTAGCCTTCACTTTTTGTCCTTCTGATTCTGCCTTTGCTGAGGATATTATGAAATGGAATAATGGTTTCAAACTTAACAAAAGCTGTAGAAATCAAAACGTGCATGGTCTGCCCACATGATTTGCCTGCCTGCTGTTTACCTTTTACCCCATTTAATCTTTCATGTGTGATGTTTGCACATGTGTGCACACACACTCAAGGACTGGTGGGAAGCAGAAGCTACAGTGTACTGTAGAATCTGTGGTTTTAGAACTGAACCCGTTTCTTTAAGGCTTCACTCCACAGCACTCCCAGGTGCTCAGTCTCTCTTGTGACTTGAAGTAGAAAGCTGAAGGATTGCAGTGCACACAAAGCCTAGGCCACTGGTTGTATACAGAGCCCTGCCTGGTGTTGTGTTCCAGACCCTGAGTATTGGCACAGCCCAAATTCTAACCTTCTGAGGGCCAGGGCTGGCAATGTCTGTGTGACTTCTTTAGATAAGCTCATCCTTGGCCAAGGGTGGATGATGAGAGGTCAGGTCAGCCTGGCAGAACTCCCTGGGGCAAGGCCCTGCTACAAGAGCTGCCTGTATGCCTGCCACCTACCTTCGTGTGTGTGTGTGTGTGTGTGTGTTCCTGTCCCTGTTCTTTACTCCTTTTCTATTTCTTCTTCCTTTGCTTTTTCCCTTCCACTGTTGAGCCCCCTGCCTTCCCAGAGCCCCTTAGTTGGAGATAAACAAAACTTCAGACCCACACAGGAGCTGCCTCTGGCAAAAGTGGCTTGATTTCTCCCTCTTCTCACTTGGAGTTTTCTCCCCTGGACATTAGGGTGTCCATCTCCCAGCAAGTCAAAACAGAAACTTGGGGAGCTGGGCCTGAGTACAGCAAGAAGTGACCCCTGATAGAACAGGGTTAGAAAGAGCCCCACTAACTGCACAAAAAGCCTAGAAACCTAGGCCTGTTTAGCCTAGTGGTCATCATCATCTGGCATAGTCACTGAGTCACAGCCCTGCCTGTGAGGATGGAGAGTTGTGTCAGACTATTTTTTGTTTGTTTTTTTTGAGAGGATCTCCCTGTAGCCCCAGCTGGCCTGCAACTTAGGACTGGGTTGGCCTCCATTTCACAGAGATCTGTGTGCCTCTGCCTCCTGAGTGCTAGGATCAAAGGGGTGTGCCACCATGCCTGGCCCAGACTGTATTTTTAAAAACTTCTATGATGGACTTTAAAAGTTTCCTGTGAAAGAGTCTACTTTCTGTCTAAAGTACCATTGCCCCTTGGGAGAGATTGCTCAGTATATCAGTGCTTTGCTTTCTCTTTATCCCTTCCCCATTTTCTCTGAACATTTCTTTCCTTTGTCCATTTCATTTCCTTTATAGTTTTGCTGTTGGTGCTGGGGACTAACATAGGACCTGGTGCCTTCCAGATGAGCCTCAGGACCACTGAGCTATAGCCCTGGCCCTGTCTTTCTTTGCCCATTTTCATGACTGTAGAGCACACTTTTCAGACACCCTTTGGTCCCGTATCTCTTCCACACCTAGAAAAAAAAAAATATTTTTAGCCCTGGAAGACAGGCTTAGTGCCCCAGGTCCTGACCTCCTATGGTACCTTTAGAGGTCTTGCCAACATGGACAAGCCAGAGCTTGCATCCCAGCTCATGACCAAGGTAGAACAAGTGCTTTGTAACCAGAAAGGGACTGTCTGGCGCCACCTGGGAGCCGCCTCCTCAGGAAGCTAGCTGTTACCTGAGCAGGGAGCTGGGAAGCTCCCGTGAAGTCCTTTCCTGCCCTAAGCTCTGCCTTATCACCACGATTAAGGTAGGGACACTCATAACTATCTGAAGAGGCAGGCTCACAGGTACTGGCCCCATTGCAGACCAGGTAGAGTGTTCTGACTGAGAGTTCCCTTGTTTTAAACCATTCTGCGTTATGATAGAAGTCCCAGTGTGCTGCCTCCTTGACATGGGTCAGAGTCCTATTCTGGTCCTTGCTCAGGGCCCAGCAGGATACCCATCACTCAGAGCACCTAGGGCCCACTCTGGCTCTCCCTAGAGAGAGACTAAGCTCTCAAGGCCCCCTTGATCTTCCTGTTTCTTAACAGAACCTTCTTTGTGGCAGGTGAGGTGATAAAGCATGGGGACCTGAAATGTGTGCGCAATGAAGGATTGCCCATCTACAAAGCCCCCATGGAGAAGGGGATGCTGATCATACAGTTTTTAGTAAGTGTGATGTTTTTTCTCTTGAGACATACCATGAACTACCTTAATGAAAGAAACCCAGATGGGGTTCCAGAAAGTCCATCTCCCTCTGTGCTCACCCCTGCAGGTAGTCTTCCCTGAAAATCACTGGCTGTCTCAGGAGAAGCTTCCTCAGCTCGAGGCTTTGCTCCCTCCTCGGCAGAAGGTGAGGATCACAGATGACATGGATCAGGTGGAGCTGAAGGATTTCAATCCCAACGAACAGAACTGGCGCCAGCACAGGGAGGCCTATGAGGAAGATGACGACGGGCCCCGTACCGGTGTGCAGTGCCAGACAGCATGAGGGCATGTGCAGCATGACCTGGTTGGACTACTACATGATGAATGTAAACTTGGCAGAATGAAAATGGTATCACTTTAATAGGCTCATGTTTGGGTGTCCTGTGTATGTGTTCAGCAGTGTCCACTGCTGAGTGTCTTCTGGGTTTTCTTGTTTCTCTTCTGGTTGTAATTTAAGTTATAGCTTGATTTATATGTAAATGTTTTAACTTCAATCACCTCTAGTCTGCATATGGAATCTGTTCATTTGTACATCCAGGACATACTTTGGAGATGCCAGTACCACACTGACACTTCGTGTTTCTAGTGGCTTTGCCATCGTTCACTTCCACAGGAAAGCCAGGCCAGGAGAGTGACACCTAGCCCCTAACAAACATGAAGACAGAAGGTCAGTGTGCTGGCCCATCTCTAGTCTGTAGTTTCTCCCCCTCCCTCCCCTGGCAGAGTCACTGAGGGCATGGGCTCAGGCTGCTAATGACATTTATGAATCTAGATTCTAGAAGAACTTCTTAAATAATAAAAGCACACATGTGGACCAGATTTGGCCCAACATGCCTGGTTCACATTGAGTGGACTGCATTCTTCAAGAAGCCTGGCTCCTACTGTTCTGTCCCTTTGGTTGGAAAGGGGTTCATCTGACTATCTATCTCTCTCAGAAGTTTTCTGAAGTTTCCAAGCCCTGTGGTGAAGACAAACCAGTGTTTTAAATGATAAGCTGATAAAGCCATTTGTTTGTAACCCCACATCTTGTTCTTTGTGGTTTTAATGATTATCTGTTGACAACTTTTGCAGTGCTCTCCCACCAAAGTGCTAACCCTAAAGGCGGCTAAACACTTCCATGGCCCTGGCAGCCTCAGTGCAGCAGCAGCAGCACCCAAGGGAGAGTGTTGGTGGTCTGGGCCTTGGCGCAGCTAGCTCAGCATCTCTGGATGACTTGAAGGTCTGAGTGGCATAGAACCCCTCAATATTTTCCACCTCATTCTCCCAGATTCAGCTCCTTCCCAAAGGCCTGTTCCTCTCACTGCATAGCCATACTGCAAAGGGCTTCCTGCTCAGGTGATGTTTGTTGAGAACTGAACTAACCAAGTGCTACTAGCATGGACTCTCACTTACAATGATACCCCTGAATGGATATTAGTTATTACTTTATTCCTGGAAGGTAGGCTAGGCTGCACTTTGAGCTAAGGTTACCTCAACTTTAGCCATTACTTCTCATTTCTTTTCCACAAACGAAGTTTAAAAATCCTTGCCTTTTAAGCTGCTGGGTTAACCTGTCAGATCTACCCTTATTTGATTTTTTTATGGTATCTGAGAGTTTGACTCGGACCAGGAACCCCCATAAGAGGGTCAAAGGGTCTGCATAAGAGCAGATCAAACCCAAGGCTGATGGGGCAAGCCCGCTGGCTGGACCAGGCGCCCCAAGAATATTGTAGAACATAATTTGCTCAAAGTACAGAAAGAGTCCACCTATGTCCACTTTGACCATTGGCCAGGATAGACCTAACACTGATTCTTCCAGCTATGCCTATGTGAAACCAATTTATAAATGGACCACAACTCCAGGGTGTTGTTTCTGTGCTGTGACTTACTAATAAATTACTGCTAGAGAACCACTGGTGATGGAACGAAACTATATACAGCTCCTCTGTTATGTAAGTGAAATCTGGAGGGTGTTGCTTAAAATTTTTCCCACTTGTACATTTGTCACTTGATTAAAACTGAGCCGGTATGAGGATGGTTGTGCTTTCCCTTTTCTTGAGCACTCAACAGTGTTAAGGGCCAGCTTGTCGCACACTGTTTGACAAAAGGAATGAACTTTCTCCTCTCAGGAGCTTACTCTTTGGGGATGAATGCCTATCTGAATGGGAAAAAGAAGGGTATAGCAGAGGGGGCATTTGAAATATATCAAACAGAAGGCTCCCCAGGTAGAACTGATACAAGGTTCCCATCCATTGAGCCTGTCTTCTTCAGAATTCTATTCTGAAGGATGGTGCTGTGCAGCTCAGGGCACCACACGAGTCACTCCAGGATGGGGCCTGCCTTTCTACCCAGGAAGAGCAGGATGTCTACTCTCTCAGGTATTCGCTTGCACTTAGCAATGCCAGTTCCCCTCATTTCTCCAGGCACAGGGTCAACCTAAAAACCAGTATGATTGAAAATGCAGGTGTGTTTACATTAGGAATGCTCTATTTACATTAAAGTATGAACAGCATTTCCAGTAAAACAGGAAAAATTTTATATCATATCTACAAAATTTAAGTCTTTGTTACAATATATGCTGTATTTAACTACTTAAAAAGGTAAGGAATGTTCTTATTGACCTGTACATTCTCTGCGGCACTGGCCCTGAAGATGCTGATGTTTAAACTGGGCAATCATAGACGTGAATTTCCTGGTCATCTCCAACAGACACAATTTTTGAGCCATTTCCATTATATTTTACTCCCCAAACCTGTAAATTAAAAAAAGAGAAAAAGTTCTAATGCCAGTATGCTGTGTAAAGAATGTTTAAGAAACCAGCATTCTTCTGCTAAATCTTGACCCTGACATGCCAGTGAGGGCGGAGCCTATTCTTGAACCCTGGTTCCTCCCTCTGGCTGCTGTGGAATTAGCATTCCCTTCTCTTCCCATACTCTACATTTCCCCTAAAATAAGATAATCTACAACCATTTGAAAGATTCAGAACCCAGGGGTAACCTAATGCCATGAAGTGGATCTTGCCTGGGACTGGCACTGTGCTTCCAGGAGGAAAAGCCTGCCACCCCACAAGGTCACTGCCTACAGGAAAAACTGCAAACTGCCCTCCCCCAACCCCCCTGGTTATCAGAGGCCAGAGCAGACAATATGAGATTGAGCGCCACTGACTTTCGTGGCTGTGTGTTCAATCAGCAGCTTCACACTTCCCTCTTAGAACTGATTTGATGGAGTTAACTTTGTGACTACTAGGAATTCTGTGTGGGCAGGCTGTCACCCTCACCTTCAGAGGGGTGGTGAGCAGGCCACACTACAGCCTTACTTCCACTCCAAACATCTGAGACACCATCACAATGATCTCACTCAACAGGTAACACAGCTAGGACTTACCAAGAGTGAAGTTTAAAGCCAATAGTGGATTATCAAGATTCAACCCATCTCCCAACTTTACTGCAACAATTTAAGATTAAATGTAAAGCAGTTTGGACAGTTAACCTTAAATAGTTCAAAAGAAGTATATAAGCCCTCTAAAAAGCATTCAAAATACATTAAAAGCCAATTTTTGTTGCTCTGAACATTTTATTTATGTTGACTAGTTCCCCTAGATCCTTGTTACTCAGAGTGGATGGGACCAGCAATAATGATCTAGATTGTTGAAAAAGCAGACTCAGAGCTGGGTATGGTAGTTCACACCCTATAACCCAGGTCAAGGAAGGAGGACTACTGAGAGTTCAAAGCTAGCCTGGGGTATAGTGTAAGACACTATATTTGGGGAAAAAAAAAAAAAATACCTTCGTGTAGACAAGGAAGGAAGGAAGGAAGGAAGGAAGGAAGGAAAGGCCATTTAAGGCCTATGTAGGGCCTACCGAATCAGAATCCACTATTTTTCTGTGCTGGGGAACAAACCTAGCATGCTAGGCAAGTATGCCACTGAGCTATATCCCCAGCCCTTTTATTTTTATTTACAATCAGGTTCTCATTAAGTTGTCCAGGCTGGCCTCAAATGTTTTTATTTTCTCTTGTCTTTTTTGTTGTTTTGAGACAGGATCTCACTCTGTAAGCCCAGGTTGGCCCAGAACTCAAGGCAACTCAAGACCTCCTTCCAAGTACTGGGACTACAGGGGTGAAGACACCATTCCTTGCTGGGCTTCAAACTGTTGCTTCTGCCTTAGCCTTCAGAGTACTGGGATTACAGTCATGCACTTAGCTAAGAAGCAGCATTCTAAGATTTCCCAGGGACTCATGGGAACTTTAAGGACTAAGAAGGATCTAAAATACCTTAGCAGTTCATATTCACCTTATTAAAGATACAGTCTCCTTTTAAAGACAGAAACTGTTAGCACTCTAATTAAAATCAGATAGCATAAGAATTCCCAACTTCTGGGCATGGTGGCGCACATCTATATCCCAGCACTATGGAGATAGAGGCAGGCAGGTAAGTCTGTGAGTTGGATATCAGCCTGGTCTACACAGTGAAACGCCCATCTCAACAACAAACAAAAAATAATTTTCAGCTTCTACTATATAGATATAAAAAAAAAATCACATCTCTTCTTTGGACAATTCCCCAAATGATACAGTGATGATTGTGTTACAATGGACTCTCCCAGGCCAGGCTTCGTAACTTCAAAACGGGGTGTGGCTAGCCTTGTATTCTGGCCTGTGTAGGGGACATGCCTCACAGTCACTAGGCCAATAACTCATCTCAGGAGAACTGCACCAATCTTAACTACAACAGAAAGGCTAGGAAAAGTAAGCTGGCCAGTGAGCTAAGGACAAAGGAATTTAAATGCTGGTTATTCCATACCTGATCTTGGTGATCAAAGAAGGTGTGAATACAGGTCCTTGTTCCAACATCCCAAACTTTGACACTTTTGTCAGATGAACTGTTTGAGAAAGTGAATGTCAATATCAGAACACTGACCCCAGACCCACACTCCTTCACAGACTTATACTCTTCTATCTATAGAGGCCCCCATGGTGCAGAGCATGGCTGGGGTATAGGCATCACCAGGTGGCTCTCCCCCTCCCAAGGCAGCCATTCTCCTGGGAGTCTCAACAACTTGACCCTCCTGCCCACTGATGTCAACAGGAGTCTTGGGACTATCTAACCATTTCTGGATGTGTGGGAGCCTGCTGAAGCTCAGAGGCCACTATAACACCCTTCAGCTGCCCATCCCACACTTAATCACTGTTGCCTCCCTGGGTCTGAACAAGCACATTCTATAAGCAAATTTAGAATTTTTTTTTTTAATCTTTTGATACAAGGTCTCCTTGTAGCCCCAGCTGGCCTGGAACTATGTAGTCCAGGCTGGCCTTGAACTCACAGAGATCCACCTGCCACTGCCAAGTGCTGGGATTAAAGGCCCGCCACCACACCCAGCCTCAGATTGAGATTTCAAGTTCCTCTTCAAACAGGTATATTTCAGAGTAACTACATGGAAGCCCACACTTTTAAGAAAATTATAAGATTGCTTTTTTTAAAAAAATATATTTTTTAAAAATTTTATGAGTGTATTGCTTGTGTGTACGAAAGTGCACCCATGTGCAATACCCGCAGAGGTCAGAAGAGGGCATCGGATCCCCTGGAACTGGAGTTACAGACAGTTAGCTGCCATGTGCGTGCTGGGATTTGAAACCCCGTCTTCTTCAAGAACATTCAGTGTTCTGAACCGCTTCAAGAACATTCAGTGTTCTTAACTATCCAGCCCCAATATGGCTTTTTTTCTGAGACAGGGTCTCCCTGTAGCATCAGCTGGTCTGGAACACTCTACATAGATGAGGCTATGAGGCTATCTCACAGAGATCTGCCTGCCTCTGCCTCCCAAGTACAGGATCAAAGGTGTGTACCACCAGGCCCAGCTAAGAAAATTCTAAAGATTTTTAATAATTCAAAAGGATTTATCTTTGATCCAGCTAAGAACAACCAACTTTATTCCTTAAATTTGTAGAAACCCTTAAAGGAAACCCAAATTTTAAAAAGTCAAGCAGTCTTTAAATTTTAAGGCAAATCATGCCAAAATCCCATCCTCATCTGCCAAGCATTCTAGAAATTTGAGTCATAAGTACCTGGAGACAAAGTGAGTGTCGTCAGGGCAGAATGCAACGTTGAGCACCCAGGAGGCGTGGCCACTTAGTGTGCCTGCCAAGTTGGCATGTTGTCTGAAATGGGAAAGGGCCAAACAAAATGGAGATGTTAATGTGGGATAGAACTGCTGAACTGGGAAGTGCAGTAGCTCCACACACAAGTGGGTCTCATATTGTTACAGTGACTAAGTAAAATTCCTTTTCCGTGAAGTGGCATCAAACATCACAGAGACAAATTTTTATAGCAGCATTCAAATGTGTGGACATCAAGAGCCAAGAATAAGATCCCTAACAAGCAAAGAGCTCAAGAGCTCAAAATAAAGACGCCAACTAAAGATGAGGAAACGGAAGCAGTAGAGGTGAGCAGGCCAGCTGGACCCCACCTGCATCAGCACCTTTTCCCACAGTGTAAGGAAACTGAAAGATGTACTCTATGACATGTGGCTGAGACCCGCTATTTACAACCACATCAAGAACAAGGCAGCCTAATTCCTACAGTGATTTTCATTTTTAAAACAGGAAAACAGGCTGGAGAGATGGCTCGGGGTTAAGAACACTGGCTGTTCTTACAGAAGACCCAGGTCCAGTTCCCAGTACCCACATGGCAGCTTACAACCATCTCTAAGTCTGGTCCCAGGGGATCCAATGCCTTCTTCTGGCCTCCACAGGCACCAGGCACACGTGGTACACACACACACACGATGTAGTATGCAGTAGGTCCTTAAGAGGGTAAGAAATCCTGAATTCATTCAGTACCACTGAGCCAATCACCACCTCAGCTTGGGTTCCTCTTATGCAAAGTGGGGACACTAAGTTATGCTGCTACCTTAACAGTTTTGGGGGGTCAAAAAATAGTGGCAGTGAAAATCAAAGGAAGATACTCCAAGAATTATTACTATTTATGCTGGCTCTGCTACTAACAAGCACACACAACTTTAAAGAGGTATCCTCTCCTCTGGAACCCAACAGCCTCACTCATTGCTAAAGTCAAAAGCTACGTGTCTTTCTAATTAACTACTTGCCATCTAAAAGCTTCCAGAAGATACTGGAAGGAACAGTGTTACTACTCCCAAGTTTTAAACTCTCACACAGCTCACCGAGGCCCATAAAAGGATAAGTACACAGATGGTCAGAGACAAGGTACACGCAGGTATGAAAAATATATGCAAGCCAGGCGTGGTGGTGCATGCCTTTAATACCAGCACTCGGGAGGCAGAGGCAGGCGGATCTCTGTGAGTTCAAGGCCAGCCTGGTCTACATAGTGAGTTCCAGGCCAGCTGGGGCTACAGGGAGACCCTGCTTCAAAAAGATTTTTTAAAAAAAAAAAAAGGCCGGGCATGGTGGCGCACGCCTTTAATCCCAGCACTTGGGAGGCAGAGGCAGGCAGATCTCTGTGAGTTCGAGGCCAGCCTGGTCTAACACAGTGAGTTCTAGGCCAGCTGGGGCTACAGGGAGACCTTGTCTCAAAGAGAGCAAAGGAAAAGAAAAAAAAAATAAAGAGATATATGCAATGGATTATAAAGTCACACTGGGGAGACATGAACCAGCAGCACATTGGTACCAATGACAAATATCACTCGACAACATCAGGCCTATACCAGGGGGAATAGGAATGGGGAATGAGAATGTTGGGAAAAAACATAAAGAAAAGGGGACTCAGCACAAACTTTTTTTTTTTTTTTTTTTTTTTTTGAGACAGGGTCTCCCTGTAGCCCCAGCTGGCCTGAACTCACTATGTAGACCAGGCTGGCCTTGAGCTCACAGAGATCTGCCTGCCTCTGCCTCCCAAGTGCTGTGTGCTGGGACTAAGGCCTGCACCACTATGCCTGGTTCTTCAACACAAACTCTTAATGGCAGAGCCAGGGATGCAACAGTGACCAGCTCACTCCTATACTGTTAGTCCAGGTCATACCTGGACAGGCTCCCTACTAGACCTGAAGGGTGGCTTACCAACTGCTGACCCTCTAACTGAGGCCCGGCACGTATATCTGATGAACAGCCTAGCCTGACCCCTAGGAGGGATGCTCTTGGTTTTTACTGTCATTTTAGGTCACCTACAGCCCAGAACTCCACTTCCTAAACTATATACTATGTACCTACTCCAAAGAACTTTGTATCAGTGAGCCAAAACCACCTGGATGCCTGAGAAAAAGCAGTACCTAATCCTACCAGGGACTGCACATTTGTCTCCACACAGACCTTGAAGATACACGCTAAGCTCCAATACAAGGGGGCAGCTGGGAGAGGAATGACTGGGGAGACCTGAGCATTGGAGCAGACCTGAGTGTTATGCCTGCTAGGACTGAGACTGGGCAGCATGTTCCCTAGAGCTGATCTTAATAGTAAGGTGACAAAGTGGCTACTGGTGCTGAGATAGTTAACTCTTGAGAAGGCAACTCACACATCGTAGATCTTGATGTAGCCATCATCTGAAGCTGTGACTAGGAGCTGGGAGTCTGGGGAAAAGGTCAAGGAGCGAATGGGCATAGCATGGCCTGAAATCCAGAAGAGCTTGTTAACTGGGCTGGCTCTGCCTCCCCACAAGCCTCCCACTAACCACACGCCCTTTTAATGACCACAAGTCACTGAGCTGCGCTGGCCCTGGTGCTTCAGTGAGAGGACTGACTGGACCCTTCCTCCCACTCCCACATAACCCCACCTCTTTCCTGGAGACATTTCTCCTTAGTTCCCCTCGCTAATCAGCTGGGCCTCAATATACATTGCTTAGAAAAAACTGCTTTACAAATATGGCCAAATGTGGAAAGATGAGCTGCTTCTGATTTGTAAGTTTGGACTAATAACATGCTATTGTTCTACCATATCTTTTGCTGTAAAGTAAAAGGTAAACTGAAGAGAAAATACTTTGACTTAGAATTCAAAATCATACACAAGAATACTAATAGTCTCTTTGTCTAGTCGTCCTCCCCAGGCCCCCAGTGTGAGTGGGCAGTGTTTTCATCTGCCATCAAATGAGCACCCAAAAAAGGGAGCTGCCTTCTAATCATAAAGTTCTTTAGAAATTAAAAATATATAGAGAAGACAGACAATCTTATGGCTGCAGGTTATTAACACATAAAAAAGTAAGCTAATTCACTAAAAAAGAATTTAGCACTGTTAGAAGAACTAATGTGTCCAGGATAAAACCACAGTGCTACGTCTAAGACATAGAGCACTTGAGTTTTCCAATTGAGCGTAACATACTTTGCACTGGCATTTTAATTAGGGACCTGATAATCCAGTGGACACCAAACAAGAAGAGTTGTGCCTACCTTCCAGCGTGTGCAGAAGTTTTCCAGTTGCAATATCAAAAATATTGATGATTCCATCTATGGCTCCGCTGGCCAGGTACTTCCCATCAGGACTCTGTTCAGAGGACACGAGGAGACAAGGGTGATTGGGGACTCTGTGGTTAATCTACCACTTCTGAACACAAGCGGTCCTGCTGGCTTCAGAACCACAGCATCAGATGGCAGCTGCCTGCCATGAGCACTGCAGGATCTGCGCTGACCACAAGCTAAAAAGCATCAGAAAAGGAAGAGTGAGGTTTCCTTACATATGCAATACTAAGAATGAATTTTCCTCTCGTGTCCAAAGAATATTCTTTTTTCCCACTTTCCACACCAAAAATATTCACTTTCCCCACATGAGTTCCTGTGGCCAGATACTGGGAATCAGGAGAAAAGGCCAGAGTCCAGGCATCCACTGGAGAGAAAACAGAAGGAAAACAATGCAGTGAGAGAAGATCTGACCTTAATTTAAAGGCTACAGTTTTATCAAGTGATAAAATCTTTTTTTTAAAGATGGGTTTATGTGTATGTGTGTATTGCCTGTATATAGGTAAGTGCACCCATGTTGTGCAATGCCTGCAGAGGACAGAAGAGGCTGTCGGATTCCTTGGAACTGGAGTTATAGACAGTTGTTAGCTGCCATGTGGGTGCTGGGATTCGAACCTGGGTCTTCTGCAAGAATCGTCAGTAGTATTCTTAACTGCTGAGCCATCTCTCCAGCTCCAAGTGATATATTTTTTAAATCTAGAGAAAGTGTCCTGATTGAGGAAACTATGTCATAAAGATATGAAGTCTTTAACCAAGTTTAAATTTAATTTCAAGGAGTCTTAAATTTTTAGCAAAATAGGCAGAACAATACCAAGAGCTAACAGAGACATGGAGACATTAGAGCCTTCATACTCTGGTGGCAATGTAAAATGTGACAGCCACTCTGAAAACCAGTTTCTGTTTCTTAGGTGAAAACAAACACCATAGCACTCAGGAATGCCACTCCTGGTAGCTACTCAAGAGAAACAAAAACATGTCTGCTCAAAGATTTATGCACTCATCTTCACAGCAGCTTTATTCATAAACAGCTCAAATGACTATCAACTGGTAAACAAAATGCAGTGCATCCTTACAAGAGAGTACGTGGAAATAATGAGTGTGTAAGACCACAGAATCCCACTTACATGGGCAAACTAGAGGAAGAAATCAGTATAGAAGTTGCCTGAGGATGATGGTGGGGCAGGACTAAGTGTTAAGTGGACATGAGGAAACACCTCCAGACAGGGAGGCTCCATAACTGCCCAACTGCAGGGATGGGCAATCACACATTTAAAATGGCCTATTTCAGTATAATTACACAGCTGAAATTTTACCTAAATTACGCTATAAGTGAAGATTGCCAAAAATAAAAGACAAAATATATACTACAAATTCACAGGCAATGAAGAATCCCTTTTTTAAAAAAAACAGTTCTAAAGCCACACTATACATCTCAGTTGACTTAGGAGTTCAATGATAGCTCTAAGCAGCATAGTACTCTGGATAGCCACATAGACTGAATGTCTTGACTCATATGCAGCCTAGGCATGCAAATGTTAGTGTATTTTCTGGATTGCTGATGGCATTTTAGAATTTTTCTCAACTATCTGGGGGCCTACCTTTCAGAGGGAATCCTAGCAGCTTTGGGGACTGGGCCAGGAATAATCTACTTTCATGGCATGCCTAGGTCACTTTTCCAAAGCCCAGTCTTTTAGAGGAACCATCCTCAAGTCCTGCCCCAGCCCCACAGCAGAGCTCCTGAAGAAACAGGCTCTTTCCTTAGTCACAGTCTTCATTTCTGGGGCATAACTCAGGGAGGTGGCTACTGTGCCTCTTGCCTGGCCTTCTTAATGTTCTGGTTGTTAGCCTTCGTTTTTAATGGCTGTGCTATCTCTCCAGCTCTCAGCCTAGCCTTATTAGCCCATGAAACAGCAAAGGAGGGGAGACAGGCCCTCTGTGAGCTTGACCCACAGAAGACAGGAGCTTGAGCAGATGGGCCATCATCTCATCCTTGGTGTTTTATTTTGAAAAATAAGATTATCTTGAAAGAATGCTCTCTCTCTCTCTCTCTCTCACACACACACACACACACAATTAAAGTTGTTTGCACATGTACACTGTAGTAGGTGTGTGCTGGAACATGCACACGCATACACACACACACACAGACACACACACACACACACACACACAATTAAAGTTGTTTAATTTGATCACTTTACTTATGAAATGCTTACATACACACACAATTAAGAAATCATTTAATTTGATCACTTATGAAATGTTTATTTCAAAATCAAAAACAAATTTACTTTAAAAGTTCTCAACCAGGACAACTTGAAATGGCTTTTATCATCAACTCAACTGCTTTTTACCTTTTTTGGTGTATTTGTACACATGCATTTTTGTATATGAGTCCAGGTATATGCATGTCACAGGATGTTGTGTGGAGATAAGAGGACAATCTTGGTGTCAGTCCTCACTTTTAACCTTGAGACACGGTGGTGTCACCACCATGTACATATGCCAGGCAGGCCGCCCGAAAGCTTCCAGGGATTCCTATCTCTGCCTCCCATCTCCCTGAAGAAGCACTGGGATTAGTCACTCACGCTGTGTATCTGGCTTTTATGTGGGTTCTGAGGATTTGAACACAGGTCCTCATGCTTGCGTGGCAAGTGTTTTTACCTAGTGAGTCATCTCCCCATCCCTCAACTGCTTTTTAGTACCTATATTTAATTTTAAATGACAGGGGCATTTATTCTAACAAGATTGTTTTCTTTTTTCGCCTCCCATATGTGGGAGTAATTACTGAAGGAGGAAGAGCCTAAGCGAGACTTCATCACCGGTTCTCCCCATGCCCATATACTATACCTGAGAGTCAGGCCCAGAAAGGAATTAAAAAAACAAAAACCTATTATAATTAGCTATTCACCAGGAAAATGGCTAGTAGAAAATCTAATTTTTATTTCTCAAAGCTTAATAAAGCAATTCTTCAAAATTATTTTTACACATCCCTTTAACGGCTTTGCAATGTAGACCCTTTACTACCAAATGTCTTCAGGCACATGACAGGAACAATTTTCTCTATCAGTGAAACCATGTGCTCAGATTTAACTTTAATACTTCCAGGGTAAATGTTTATTTCAATTACTAAGCTCCTCCTCCTCCTCATTGAGAGTTCCTTTTCCTTTGCTGTGGGCATCCTGAATGTCTGATGTGGAGGACTACCACACCTTGGGTCTTCTCAGTGTCAGCTACTGGAAAGCTATAGCCTGGTGGAGTGCCAATCGTGGCTCATCTCCTCTAGCTTTGCTTTCTCCTATTTTTCACTTTCTTCAAGATTAATGTTTTCCGGACTAGAAAGATGACTACTGAAATGTCATGCTGTCTGTACTACATTCATCTAGCCCACCAAACTCAACCATTGCTGTCTCAGAGTGTCATGTCCAATGATGCTGAGGAGCAAGACTGCACTGTCCTACAGGACTTTAAAAAAAAAAAAAACAAAAAAAAAAAACCAATGGATTTATTTCTTCATATCTACCACCTACTAGGAACCAGACACCTAAACCATAATTAGTAGAAATAACCACAATTCAGACCTATGAGGATAGTGCTCTATGTTCCAGGTTTCCATAAGGCAGCAAATGCATCAGTTCAGAATGCAGCAAAAACAGAACCACAGAACCAACCAACACAGGTCTACATTGCCAAACTGGCAATTCTGAAGTCCAAAATGTCCTTAAGACTGATTTCCCATCCCCTCTCCCATGTTTGTAGCACAATTCATTTGGCAGTGAAACTTGAACTAATTTAAGCAGTTTTTAGTCTGTGCTTAACTCACTTAGTACAAATACTCATGTCTGGTTACACTGGTATTAGGGTTTGATTAGGTAGATTACAGTTCCGAATTGTAAACTTACTCTATCCCTAAGGGTTTGAAAAGGGATTGTGAGCCTCTATCTCCTCCCCTAAATATAGAATTCTTACCAGGTCCTGCATCTATAGACTTTATCTGTTTGCCGTTTTCCAAGTCCCAGAGACGAATATGAGCATCAAGAGAGCTGGATGCAGCAATGGGTAGAGTATGGCTGATGTCCACAGACACCACCCCCAGCTGGTGTCCCTCCAGGCTCCACTGTAGGTCCAGCCTGTCATCACGCCTTCAATGGGGGACAGAGAAATAATTCCTTCACACACAAGATACTGTACCCAGCATCAGGACTTATGTCCTTGGGGCTATACATTATGATGGTCTATGGGAACCAAACACTAAATGCTGCTTTTTTAAAAAAAAACAAAAACAAAACCAGATTTAATACCAAATAATGGGGAAACAAAAAAACAAGCAAAAAATAAGCTCTTTTAAAAATATCATGTTGCTACTGCTTTCTCACCCAGAAAAATCTATGTTACCCTGACAGCAATCTGGAAGCCCAGAAGAAAGCCCTTAGCCCAAACTTCCAAGGCTATGTACTGGGAGAAGGGCTCACCATTTCCAGACCTTCACCAGGTCATCCAGGGATCCTGTGACCACTGTTTCAGAGTTCTCCTTCTTGTTTGTTCCCCAGGCAACTGACCAAATGGCATCATCATGGGCTAGAATGGAAAGTGCTTCATTTAGTTTCCGTTGTGCATACAACTTCTCACTCCGTGATAAAACGAAGCTGAAACATTATCCAGCAATCCGAAGTAATGTCCACCCAGACCCCAACCCCTGCCACCGTTCCACAGGATACTTCCCCATAAAGCTTTTACTGGATTTTATGGGCATGTATGAAAATGAAACTAGAGGTTCTAAAGAAGCCACTTGCTCTAAAACAAGATTACCAGGTAGGGAAGCAGAAACCAGAATAATCCAGGTCTTCAGACTCAAACTCAATGACTGACCCATTAGCATGCTATTCATCAGACAGCACACTGGGTGTAGTGATCAGCTGACTAAAATGAGTAAACTATTAGGCAATCTCCCCTGCCAAGAGTCCTAAACTTGATTTGAGCTACAACTCAGAGCTCTTTGGAAAGCAGTAAGCACTTCAACTATGAACAGTGCTGGTCTAAAAATAGATGAGATACCTTTTACCATAAATGCTTTCACTATGTGTCATGGATCAGTTATTACATTTATCCTTTCCTAAGTGTTGTTTCTACCACAACCACCTTAGTCCTATCAATATCACACTTGCCAGGTACTGTAATTGTAGCACCTGGGAACAGAGGTAAGAGGATCATGAGGCTAGCCTAGAAACTGTATGAGTTCAAGGCCAATCTGGGATACAAGTAAAATCTTTTCTTAAAAAACCAAGGCCTGGGGCTGGAGAGATGGCTCAGTGGTTAAGGGTACTGACTACTCTTGCAGAGGACCTGGGTCCAAATCCCAGCACTCACATGGCAGCTAACAACCATTAGTAATTCCAGTTCCAGGGGATCCGACACCCTCTTCTGATCTCTACCAGTATTGCATGACACAGTGCACTTATATACATGCAGGTTAAGACACTCAAACACATAAAACAAAACAAATATTGAAAAAAATAAAAAGGCCAAGGATATACCTCAATGGTACAGTACTTGTCTAGCATGAGCAAGGCACTGGAGTTGATCCCTAGTACTGAAAAACAGACCCCCAAAGACCATTCTATTTCACAAATAAGGAATTAGAGGCTTGGAGATGCCTAAAAGCCCTCCCAAAGACATGAACCTAAGAAGGGGCAGAGCTAGAATTCAAACCTAACACATTAACTGAAGTCTACTTTCAATCTAAGTCTTCAAGCTGCCTATCTGGTGAGCCATATTGTAGGGTCTTCAGAGCTGATGTGCATGCATTAAATGAGACAAGAACACACAGAAGCTTTATCTACACATGCCTGCAATTCTCCAGGGATATCTTTCTAAAACAGGAATATAAAGCCATTTAACTTATATGTAACATCACAGCTTCCTTATAATCCTCACCAGATTCCAGCCTGCTAAGCCCGTCACCTGGATGAAGTCAGCTTCATGCAAAGCTGTTGACTGGCCCATCTGAAAAGCTTACCACTAGTTAACTAGGAGGAATGCTTTTGGTATAGCTTCAGGCTACCTAAATGCCCCTGATTTGGAGTGGAAGGGCTTTCATAAGACAGCTCCCACAAACTCCCAAGGTTTTCTCTATCTTACCTATTCTTTGGAGAAGTCAGGATTATCTGGACAGCAAAAGGATTCTGAGTCTCAAAGCATTTCCTTCTTCCATCCTGGCAGCTAGGAAACGCCACACTACATCTTTCTTAGGTAGAAGAGTTTTCTTTAGCCTAGAGTTCTTCATTATATTGACCCTCCCCCGCCCCCCATCTCATTATTTAGCCCTGGCTGCCTAGTACTCACTATGCAGACCAGGCTGGCCTCGAACTCACAGAGATCCATCTGTCTCTGCCTCCCGAGTCCTAGGATTAAAGGCATATACCACCACGCCTATCTTCTTAGGTTTTTTTTTTTTTTTTTTAAATCTTTTGTGGTACTGGGCATTGAACTTGGGGCCTTGTGCATCTAGGTAAGTACTTTACCACCAAGCTATATCCTCAGCCCTTTTTACCTTTTATTTTGAAACAAAGTCTTAGTATATTGCCCAGGCAGCCCTGAATTTTCGATCATCCTGTATCAACCTCCTAAGTATCTGAGATTACAGGCCTTCTCCCTTGGGCCTGACAGAGTTCTTTGCCATTGTGTTAGTAAGTGTACTTGTTTTCAGCTGCCATGGCCAATTCCGCAAAGTGAGTGCATCTGGGGTCTGCATGTCTAACATGACAAAATCTTAATGAAACCAGGGACAACAGTTTTTTCACAAAAGAATTTGCTTGATCAGGCAGGCTCCTTACCTTGCTCTTGCTTGAACAGAATACTGTACTACAAAAGAACAGAAGCCACATTAAACTGGTGGTTAGATTTCAGTTACCCTGCATCCCTCCCTCAAGAACTCTGAGACAGTCAGTGCAGTGTCAATTACTCCCTCTACTGTTGCCCTGTTCATTCTACACCAGATTTTTCTCATACCAGAGAAAAATCACCGCTTTTTTGACAAGGTCTTGCTGGGTAGCCCAGGTTGTCCTCAAACTCATTATGTAGCCAAGGCTTGCCTTAGACTTGCAGCAATCTTCCTGCCTCAGTTTCCTCAGTGTTGGGACTACAGGTGTGCACCACCATACCTAGCTTAAAAAAAAAGCAACAAAAACAAACAAAAATCTTCCTAACCCATTAGAAGACCAATGAATTTCTTTGTGATTATGAGGAAACTGAGTTGTTTGCAGCCTAATTTTGCAGTTGTATAAGACTGCATAGCCCACATATGTATTATTATCTTTGTTGCTAATCTTAAAGATGTTTGATTCTTTGGGACCCTATTCTGACTTTATTTTTCCTACTAAACCTGCTCTCAGTGCAGTGTGTTCTACTAGTACCACCTAACCCTGTGGTGACTAGGTGCCTAGAGTCACCTAGCTCTTTAAGAACAGAGCAAGAATTAAACCACATACCCAGGCAATCCAGTGACCAACTAATGTTCCTTCTCTCAATGCAGGCCTTACCTGGTTGGTCATTTCCTTAATCAAGGATGAAGGGCTAAAGATCAGACAGCTCTGTGGAAACAATACCAGGGTTTCAGTAAGATGCCATCAGCACAGGAGGCTACAGAGTTCCTCTCCGCAAAGGTAACCCTTTGTTATGGGGCTGTTCTGACACCTTCTTTCTCCTAGGGACTCAATAAGTTGTCTTAATCCCATGGATTCTTTTCCCCAAGTCTGACTGCAGAGATGACCAGTACATTTCTTGCCTCTCTTCAGAGACAAAACATAGGCCTTCTTCATTTTAAATTTTATTCAACTCAGCAGGCAAACATGGGGGAATCTGAAGACAGCAATGTTCTTACATGCAGGGGCATGTGATGGTCTCAACCAAAAATGCCTTTAAGAGTTTACAGATATGTAAATAAAGACAGGGGTTAGCAGGAGACAAACCAATCAAAGATCAAAGTCTTCAAAGACAGCTTAGCTAAACATATTTGTTAATTTTTTAAATATTTAAGATTTGTTCTGGAGCTGGAGAGATGGCTCAGCGGTTGGGAACACTGACTGCTCTTGCAGAGGACCCAGGTTCGATTCCCAGCACCCACATGGTGGCTACGAACTGTCCTTGACTCCAGTTCCAGGGGAATCCAACGCCCTCTTCTGACCTCCACAGCACTGCATGACACAGATGTGCTCACATACATGCAGGCAATACACTCCTACACATAAAATAAAAATTTAAAAAAAAGATTTGTCCTACATTAATATATTTTTTATCTATTATTTTTATTTTATGTGTAGGAGTGTATTGCCTGCATGTGTGTAAGTGCACTCATGTCATGCAGTACCCCTGGAGGTCAGAAGAAGGGGTCAGATCCCCTGGAACTGGAGCTACAGATGGTTGTTAACCACCATGTGGGTGCTGGGCATCGAACCCAGGTCCTCTGCAAGAGCAGTCAGTGCTCTTAACAGCTGAGCCATCTCTCCAGCCGATTTGTTCTACATTTTTATGTATTATGTATGTGTGGTTATGTGCTTGCACCACAGCACACATGTAGAGATCAGAGGACAACTTGTGGGAGTCAGTTCTCTCCTTCCAAAATGTGGATCCCAGAGACTGATCATAGGCCATCAGACTTGGCATCAGGTGCCTTTACCAACTAAGCTACCAGTCCAAGTTCCTAATACATTGTGTGCACCAGAGACATTCCCAGCAGATTTGTAAGACCTATAAACCCCTTCTTTGATTGTTTTTAAACAAAATACATAGCATTAGAAAGAAAACCTAATATGTTCTCATCATCCACAGAAGTTATGTTTTACAAAGTTAAAACAAATACTAAATGGGCAAATGGTCAAAGCCTGCAAAAAGACACTTTATTACAGTGTGAGATCTGAAACAAGGCAGAGTGTGGGCTTAGAACTGTGCATCAAGTGACTCAAAGGATTCAACACAGGTCAGGCATGGAGGCCCACGTCTTCAATCCCAGCACTCAGGAAACAGGGGCAGGTGGATCTCTGTCAGTTCAAGGCCTGGTCTACATAGTTCCAGGCCAGCAGGGGGTACATAGGGAAACCATGTCTAAAAAAAAAGTTGTTTTTTTTTTTTAAGAAAATGATTCAACACCTTGTACATGTCCTCCAAAGACTACCTTGTCTTTGTAAGTATTGCATTTGGAACTACAAACAAATTTTATTGAGTAGGGGAATTTTCAAACAGAAAATCTATGATTATTAGGCTACATGTGGAAAGTAATTTTATCAAACCCCAAAACTAAATTTGACAGCATAACACACATGATTCTTTATTAACACATTATATAGTAAGAACTATCAGCAAGTCGAATGACTATCACAATTTCAAAAGGGGGTGAACTTAAACAATATCCTGTCAGATGTATTGAAAGGTACCAGTCCTGGTTATGAGGCAAGACCCTGTTTCAAAACAAACAAAAAAAATCACAATATCCTGACATGAAAATACTTGTGATTTCTAAAGCCATACCAAAAATCACACAACTAACACTGTGGTCTGTTGTATGCATGTATAATGGGAGGAAATGCTAACATTCAATCATAAGAAATATAAGGATGTAATTTTTCTTCTAAATCCAGTTCACACTTCTCAGTTCAATCCTCACAGACAGCTTAAGAGGCCATACAGCTCAGGTCTAAGTTCATGTTACCTGCTTCAAATCTGTAAGCTAAAAAGGCTGACAAAGCCTTTTCAAGAATAACAGGAAAACCAACAGGCAGCGATTTCTTAAAAGTCCTCGCCCAAGGGCTTGTAACCAGGTAGGTAGTATTTTTTTTACTGATTTATGTCTCAAGAACAAAGACTTGCCTAGACTGGAACCAGCTCAAGCTAGTTTGGCTGAAACAAGTGTCACGTAAGCTGTGCCTGGGCAACAGTCTTCTGCCCAGCGAAGCACCCCCTTCCAATCAATCTGGGCTTCACATTTGAGAGAAACAACAATAATTTAAAAAGCGGGAAGGTTTGCAGGAAGTCAGCTTTCAAAATGCCGCCCTTCCCAAGGCAGGGTGTGCTGTTCTATCCAAGGGCACATTTTGGTGGTGTATGTTTTAAATATCGCAGATCCGCCTCACTGAACATTTCTCTCAGGAGGCATTCTTATTTCCAGCTAGCTCCACTCTCCTAGCAAGAAAAGAGGTTTGGAGAAGTTGAGGGGAGTTTACCTAAGAAGGTCAATACAAGTTATAGTTCACGCTACCAAGACCTCCATCATCTCTTATTCTGCCATCTTACCTCATGACAGGTAATTTCAGAATCGAGCGACTCCAGAGGCCCTCTTTGGCCACCTTTTCTCTTTAGAAAAAGTTCCCAATTTTTCCAGGCAGAAGTCACTGCTTATGCTCAGCGTTTCCAAAGCCTGCACACGACTCCATGGACGCCCTCAGACATGCCAATAACCCATAATACTATATGGTACTTGAAATAAAAGGAACCCAGTTCTGCTCGTAGTGTCCAGTGACGGGAAACTCGCTTCCTAAGAAGCTCAATACTGGAAAACTTGGGTTAAGACAGTCCTCTATCCAGCCGAAATGGCCTCCCCCGCAAAGAAACCAGTCCTCATCTCCCGGATGCACGCAACACTCTTAGGACACCAAAGAATGCCCACCTACATAGGCCTTTCCTCTCCCCTCCCCGCACCTCACGGCTTAGCCAGGTGAAGTCACGGAAACCACCCTCGCGCCCCGCGGCCCGGAGCAACCGGGAACAAACCTCCTCCAGCCCACCCTCGCTCACCCGCCCTCCTGCCTGAGCCGGCAACGGCCCCAACGACCACCAAGCCCCAACACCAGCTGCACCAACTCACCTCTGCACAGCTAGGCGGCACGCCTGACGTCAGACTCTGCGCGACCTCGGCGCTCCGGGATGAGCTCACGAAGGAGCGGGGCCTCTCGTTGGCCACGGCCCCCGGAGTCCAGCAGACGCCGCTGCACCCTAGTCAGTTCGAGAGCCACGGGAGGGGCGGGCGCGGAGAGGGGATGCTCCAGGCAGCTTCCCTGAGAACTGCAAAGTTCTCTTTTTCCCTTCTCCTCCCCGCCCCTCCCC
>NW_008359594.1:1631070-1674223 GCF_000622305.1 Nannospalax galili
TTCCTCCCTCCCCCTCTCCCGTCCCCTCCCCTCCTCCGACCTTCCCTTTCGTTGTCCCTTTCCTTTCTTTTCCTTTTCTTTCTCTTTTCTACCTTCTACTCTTTTCTCTCTCCCCACCCCTCCTTCTGCCTTTCCTGTCCTCTCTCCCCACCCCGTTCTTTTTGAGACAGAATCTTGCTATGTCGCTCAAGCTAGCCTTGAACTTACTGTGTAACCCAGGCTGGCCTCAAACTCCCATCAGTACCCCTACAGAGCAGCACAGGACTGTGTTTCTTAAACTGCAACTTTCGACCTATTAGCGTGTCACATATGAACTTAATGGGTTGTGATCAGCATTAAGGAATGAGCTGGAAGGGAGGATACCTGCACCCTACCCCCTGAAGGCTGCTCCTCAGCTCCTGGTTGCTAATCACTGCTTTAAGTCTCTCTATGCAGAAAGGATGAGATATTTTGAGGTGAGAGGTCCCTGAAACTTACTTACTTCTGCTGGTCACAGAGCAGAACAATCTTTCATGAGTAAAACTAGTTTCAAAGTTCAAAAACAATTTACAGACGGAGATGGTAGTGATATGTGGTCTTGGTAAATGCAGACCCCTGAAACAAATCTCTCTGCTTCAGTGCTTGACAGAATCTAGTTTATCAGGCCCTTCTCAAGTTCCATGATATCTTGTTACCTTGCCCTAATCTTCAACTGCCTACTTGACCTACTGAATTTCTACACTGCTAATCTTGTTTTTCTTTGAAGTCAGGGTACCCATAAGCTGCAAGCTCTTCAGGTAGGCTAGTGGAAAGTGGTGACTGCAGAGTGACAGCCAGACAAGCTCTGCCCTCACTGTAATTCTATCTGCATGCTAAGTGATACCCCAGTACCAGGATAATTGACTGTTACCATGCTGAGGACTGAAAACCATAAAAGGAATAAAAAGAAGCCCATGGAAAACTTATGATGCAGAGACCCAAAAGTTCAGAGCCTTGCCACAATGAGAGGAAGATCATCCCACACCTACCACCAGGACAATCTTGAGTCTTGTTCCTCAGGCACCAATCACTTTTTTTTTAAATTAATTTTTTTCATATGTTTATTGTGTGTGTATGGCTTTTATCTGCTGAGCCATCTTTTCCTTTTTTAACACAGGATCTTCCTATGTGGTCCAGGCTGGCTTTGAGCTCAAGATCTTCCTGATTCTATCTCATAAGTGTTGTGATTACAGTTATGCAGCAGCATACCTGACTGGTATACAATGCATTCTGGGCCAAGTGTAGTGATACATGCCTTTAATCCCAGCACTCAGGAAGCAGAGGCACCCTGATCTCTGTGCATTCAAGGCCAGCCTGGTCTTGAGTTCCAGGCCAGCTGGGGTTACAGGGAGACCCTGTCTCAAAAAGGCTAAACGCAAACAACAACAAAAAAAATTGCATTCTGAGGCCAAAGTGGCCATTTCCAAACTATAGACAGGCTGAGTGTTCACAGAGCTAAATGCACTGGTCCTCTAATGGTTGGGACATCATCATCATAATCAATTCTGTGTAGTCTGTGTGTGATATGCATGAGCATTTGTGTGCACTTGTATGGAGATCAGAAGTTGACATAGGATGTCTTCCTAAATCACTCTCCATTTTATTTACAGGGATGTCATCCTCAAACACTCTCCATTTTATTTACAGAGGCAGGGTCCAGGGTCTCTCACTGAACCAAGAGCTTGTTTATTTGGCTAATTTAGCCAGCCAGCTTGCCCTTGGATCACATTTCTGCCTCCCTGGCAAGTGTTGGTATTATAGTTAGGCTTCCAGATCCACAAAGCTTTTATGTGGGTGATGGGTATCTGAATTCTGGTCCTCCCACTTGTGAGACAAGAGCATTATCCACTGAGCAATCCCCCTGGCTCTGGGATATTGGTTCTCGCAGTGCAGATAAGACTTAAGTCTCTTGAAGCAATGATTTTCAGCAGTGAAATAAAAGTGATTTGCTGCTTTCCTATGGGGCCAGTTGTCTTGGTTTCAGCAAATATAATTCATTGTTTTTGTTGGTGAACTTTTTGGGTTTCTCTGGGTTTTGAAAATAGACCGATTATCATGTGACCTCTCCCTAACCACAATAATTTGTCTGTCTTTAAGTTTTAGCTTGTATGTGTATTTGTGTTTGTGTACATTGCTGCATAGGTACATGTGTGTATGTGTATGTGGAGGCTAGAGAACCACTTTGAGCATTGTTCCTCAGGCACCATCCACCCTTTTTTTTTTTAATTAAAAATTGTTGACATCTGTTGTGTGTGGAGGTCAGAGGACAACTTTCAGGAGTCCATTCTCCCTTCTACAATCTGAGTCCTGAGTCTTGAACTCAAGTCATCAGGTGTGGCAGCACCTTTACCTCCTGAGCCATCTCACTGGCCCTCACACATTTGTTTTTGAGATAAGGTCACTCATTTGTGTGGAACTTACCAAGTAGGCTAGGCTGGCTGGTTAAGGAGCCCCAGGGAGCCACTTGTCTCCATCTCCCCAGCTCCAGGATTACAAGGATGTGCTACCACACCAGCTTTTTTAAAATATAAATTCTAGGCATCAAACTCAGGTCCTAGGCTTGCATGGCAAGCAGTTTACCAACTGAGCTATTTCCTCAATCCCTCTCCCACTTTTTTGAGACAGAGTCTCTTATAGCTCAGGCTGAACTTCTGATCCTTCTGATCCTTCTGCCTGTATTTCTCAAATGCTGGAACAACAGGGGTATGTGGCTGCAAGGAACGACCACGGGACCTGAATGGATTATCACAGAACTGAAAAAAGACCAGGGGACTTGTGGGATTTTATTTCTTTACTCTTTCTTTCTTTTTTTCTTTCTTCTTTTTTTTTTTTTTTTTTTTTTTTTTTTTTAGATATGGTGTCAACACCCTTTGGAACCTTGGCTCCAGTTGCTAACAAAACCAGACTGGCCTTGAATTCACAGAGATCCGCCTGCCTCTGCCTCCCAAGTGCTGGGATCAAAGGCGTGTGCTGCCACGCCTGGCTACTCTATTTCTTTTTTCACGAGTGCTAAAAGCACAAGAGCTCTGCTTATGTGTGCATACTCATTAGAGCAACAGCTGAAAACTTATATAACAATGAATAATAATAAAGTGACTAGAATATAGTAGTTCAGTAAAACATGAGCAAGATAGCATTATCACCATAGTATGTCTTCTAGGGAGAACAAGTGTCTTCTGAGAAACTAGGGGAGCACTGGCATTCCGGAGATAACTCCTCAGTGAGCGTTCTTCTATAAACTTTCTCACGAAACAAGATTCTCCAGGCACAGATGCTCAACGTTTCAGCTTAATTTACCAAGCATATTTTGAAGCCATGGGACCACTATTTCACAGTCCCTTCAGGGGCACACTACTATGCCTGGTTTAATGTGATTTTTAGAGATCAGGCAGGGCCTTGTACATGCTAGGCAAGCACTGTACCCAGCTCTTAACTTTTAACTTTTGAGTATAAAGAATTACTTTTGAAAGACTGGCACTTTAAGGATGGTGAAATTTGAGCTACCAAAGTACTTACAATTATATAATTAAGTGACTTTAACTGTTTGTGATTCTGATTTATGTAACCCCCCAACACTTTAGCATATTAACTGTGAATACTCTTAATACCAGACTATTCTAAAAGTACACCAATCACTTTTGTTTGTTTTTGAGGCAGGGTCTCACACAGTAACCTAGGCTGGCCTGGAATTACCATGTAACCTGGCTTGCCCTGGAACTTGCTTTCAATTCACCAGCCTCAGCTCCCAAGTACTGGGATTTATTGACATGTACCATTATACCCAGTTTTATCATACTGATCATTTTTATGCCTTTTAGTATTTTTATTGGAATACTAAGGCCTTTTCCTCGTGGGTTCTTCCATTAATTTCCAAATTAAATTGTTGGGATAAAAATTAAGTTCATCATCTAAAAATAAGAAATAGACTAGATTAAGAAAATGGATAAAAGATAGAAGCATACATGGTGCATAGTAAATTATGGCATGTTTTATTAAAACTGTGTTTTGCCTGTGCAGATACTGGGTCACAAAAGAAAGAAAATCTATTTCTTGTTTTGAGTCATGGCCAAATTTTGAAAACCATTACAATAAAGATTTCCTAAAACTTTCTAGCTTTGCTGGATGTGGTGGCACACACCTTTAATCCCAGCACTTGGGAGGCAGAGGCAGGTGGATCTCTGTGAGTTCAAGGCCAGCTTGGTCTACATAGCCAGCTTGGGGCTACAGGGAAACCCTGTCTCAAAAAGACCCCCCAAAACCTTTCTGGCTGTATATTTAAAGCTCACAGCCTTAGCTTGCAAACCTCTAGGGTCAGGGTTTCACCACCTCCTGAGGAGGAAGGGCTGCCTCTGTTCTGATTCCACACTGGACTGTCGAGGGCTGGAGAGCTGGCACAACTGTTAATCAAAAAGGCAGGAGTTCAGTTTCTAGATTGGACTGTCCAACCTATGGTTCATGTGTCCCAGACGGCTGAGGATAGCTAGGGGTGGCCCCAAACAAAATCATACACTTACATATGACATGAAATTTTGTGAGTTTTTTTTTAACTTTTTCTTTTGAGACATGGTCTTCCTGTAGCACCAGCTGGCCCAGAACTCGCTATGTAAAACAAGCTGGCCTTGATCTCCCAGAGGTCTGCCTGCCTTTGCCTCTTAAGTGTTGAGATTAAAGGCGTGTGCCACTCTGTGAGGCCTATGATTTTTTTGGTAATATGATGTAATTTCTCAAGTGTAAATTTTGCAGATGACAACGTTGTGTTGCAGTGTCCAAAGGCTGGACACACGTAAGTGACCTTCTAGAAAGAGCAGGACATAGGGGGAGGTCCTGTT
Organism: Nannospalax galili; assembly: GCF_000622305.1. Classification (NCBI taxonomy): domain Eukaryota; kingdom Metazoa; phylum Chordata; class Mammalia; order Rodentia; family Spalacidae; genus Nannospalax; species Nannospalax galili. The sequence goes on from NW_008359594.1 coordinate 1,635,918, forward strand.
TTCCACTCAGCAGACCCATGTATGTCCTGTAGAGGGCGCCCAAGGTCCACTGACTTGGGATCACTATGCTCCTCTTCAGAATCCCCTCTGGCAAAATCTGATGTCTAGGACCCCTGACTGCTTTTCTTGTGTGTCCCAAGTATCCCTCTGCCCCACAGCTGACACCCTGTTCTCCTCCTCCCCCATTTCCTTAGGCTGCAGCATCTCCCATGATGGCTCTTGGCTTCTATGGATGCCACTTCTTATTCTGTCCCCTAAATGTCCTTTTTGACTAGGTAGCACCTCCTCTGCTCTCCACACCCACAGGAATGGAATCCAGGCACTTTCTGTTTGCAGCTGGGGCACTAAAGGGTTAAATAACTTGGGCCCTAGAGCCAAAATGCCTAAATTCATTCTTGAATGGGTAAATTTTGTAATCTCATGAGAACATCTTGATAGTGGGGATAATAGAAAAGGATTGGGATAAGCAGCATTCAAATGGTTCAAACTTTCACTGTACCAGAAAGTGTCTGCTTCTTTTGTAAACTCATCTCCAAGAGATGTGAGAACAAATATAAGTCCTGTGCAAGACACACACATCTCCAGTGTTTTACTCTGAGAGCAAGTTATATCAGCTGCTCCGATACTGAATACATTAAGTGATCAATGAAGATGAAATAATGGTACCTTCATTGACATTGTTCATTAGGAATTTTACATAAGCTGTATCCAAATGCCTGAATATAGAACATTTGCATGTGTAAATTAGTGTTAAGAATTGAAAATATGGGCCGGGTGTGGTGGCGCACACCTTTAGTCCCAGCTCTTAGGAGGCAGAGGCCAAGTCTGTTCTACATAGCGAGTTCCAGGCCAGCTGGGGCTACAGGGAGACCGTGTCTCAAGAAGACTAAAAAAAGCAAAAAACCAAAAACCAAAAAACTAAACAAACAAACAAAAAGAATTGAAAACGTGCTGGGTACAGTGGTGCACACCTTTAATCCGGGCACTTGGGGGGTCATGGTAGTCAGAGCTCTGTGAGGTTGAGGCCAGCCTGATGTACACAGCAAGTTTCAGGAAAGCTGGGACTACAGGAAGACTCCATTTTAAAAAGACTGAGAGAGAGATTGCTTCTCAGCCTTTTGGCTAAGATCAAGTGTAAAAAGACCGAGAGGAAAAAAAAAGAATTGAAAATGCACAATAACATCCACAATATCTTTTCTACGTTCTGAAATCCCACACATATTTTTGAGATTGGAAACTCAAGCACTCTGGCTACCCATTAAATGCATGTTGTAAAGCAGAGCTCCAGAACTGACATCTCATGGAAGCAAAACCAAGACCCTGGTGCCGTTGCTACTGTTTAATCCTCCAACAAGGCTAAGGAGACAGTGAATGCCACATCTTTTACCATTTGTAAATATTTGGACTATTTAAATCTGGAGAATAGTTTTATTTCCCAGGAGAATTAAGAGATGGAAAGTGTACATAGATATTTTAAGTTATTGAAAATATGTGTTTTAAATATTAATAAAATGAGCTATTTTAAATAACTTGTTTAGTTTAAATTGTGGTATGCTATTGATATATATTGCTTCCAAGTGTTTTATATGGTTTGAAAACTCTGCCTTTTAAGAAATTCAAAAAATTCTAGCCAGGTGTGGTGGTGTAGGCCTTTAATCCCAGCACTTGGGAGGCAGAGGCAGGTGGATCTCTGTGAGTTCAAGGCCAGCCTGGTCTCCACAGTGAATCCAGGCCAGCTGTGGCTACAGGGAGACCCTGTCTCAAAAAGACCAGAAAAGAAGAAAGAAATTCAGAAAATTTACCTGACATTTTTTTTAATTTTGGCTTTTTTTGTTGTTGTTGTTGTTGCTGTTGCTTTGTTTGTTCGTTTGTTTTTGTTTTTTAAAATATTTTATTATTTTATGTGTATGTGTGTATTGCCTGCATGTATGTAAGTGCACCTGTGTTGTGCAATGCCCGTGGGGAACAGAAAAGGCTGTTGGATCCCTTGGAACTGGAGTTACAGACAGTTGTTAGCTGCCATGTGGGTGCTGGGATTCGAACTTGGGTCTTCTGCAAGAACAGTCAGTGTTCTTAACCGCTGAGCCATCTCTCCAGCCCCCTACCTGACATATTTTGACCTAAGAAATTTCTATTGTATAAATATTGAATTTTAGGTTAATGCTCCAATATATGAAAGCGACTATTTTACAAAAAAACAGACTGTTGAATTTTCAAAAATAAAACAAATGCAAAAACCAATCCCCACCCACCTCCAAAATAAAGTTGCTATATACGTAAGATGTGTAGACTAGTATAAGGCACAAAGAAAACACTGTCAATGCCAGCTGTCAATATGCTTACATCCGACAATACCAAATGAAAGAAAACTTTGCTCCAGTGATTGCAGAAATAAAAACTGAGACAAAAGTGTAAACTCAGGTAAAACTTTTAATTGGAAAGATTAGTAATTGAGGGAAAAGGGACAGCACTGACAGCAATTCTAGCTGCTCACTAACAAGGTGAAGAAGAAAACAGAAAAGAACGGGCATTCTATCAGGTTCTTGAAGTAGTCTGAGGTCTGGTCATTTTTGTTAGTCACAAGGAGATATATACACACTCATTAAAATGATATATATTAGAATGATATATATTAAAAATCTCTTCCTCCAGGGCATGGTGGTACATGCCTTTAATCCCAGCACTTGGGAGGCAGAGGCAGGTGGATCTCTGTGAGTTCAAGGCCAGCCTGGTCTACATAGTGAGTTCCAGGACAGCTGGACGAAGGTTAGAAAACAACTTGCAGGAATCAGTTCTTGCTGTCTACCGTGTGAGTCCCTGGGGATGGAACTCTGGTTGCAGCAGACATCCTTACCTGCTAAGCCATCTCGTTGGCCTAAGATGATTATTCCAAGTAAGACACATATCAGCGGCCAGTTGATTCCTGGAGGCATACTGGCATTCTTCTGTTGCTTTCAAGATTTTCTCATGTGATGAGGAGCTAAGGGTCAAGCACATACCACACATTGTTGACAGGGGAGGAAAGATGTGTCCAGATGATGGGAGGTCTCAGCTGCCCCTCCACAGACGCTCTCTCCTCTACTTTTGCCTTGTCTGTAATTTCCTAGGTGACCTCACTGACAGGACAGATAGGGATTACAGGTGAGAACCCCACAGCTTGGCCTTTAGGGCCACCTCCAGGCTTTGTAGGAACCCTTGCACCATCCCAAGAGGATTTGTTGTTTCTTGTCCCTGTGACTATTTCTGTGTCACTAAGAAGTCACAACATTTAGCCCACCTTGAGAGAAGGCCCTAAAGCCCCAATGCATATGCCCATCTCTGAAACTTATAACCAGGACAATTTCCAAACTTCACGCAGCAGTGATGTACTCTGGATATATCTTCACCAGAAACCTAGAAAGTTATGTCTCCTCCTCTAAAGCAGAAACCCATATGCCTATTGTTACAAATTTTTGCAATGCATCCTACATTATTTATGAATCATATATATGTTCTACTCTACTGATATGATTGTGTATGTTATAAAACAAATACAAAGTAGAATTGATGAGGTAATTATAATGAAGTCTGATATCTCTTCCCATACCCCAATGAAAGCCTTTGTTCATATATAGCCCACATTGGACACCCTAATGTCTCCAAATATCAGTTCTAAATATTCAGAGAGCTACATGAATGGACAGAGCCATGCACAGAGAAACAGTGGCCAAAACAACAACAACAACAAAAACAAACAGTGCTAATGCTGCAGGGTAGAGATTAGCCTTATACACTCAGAAGGAAATTGACCCTAAGAAGGCAAAGTGATTCCTTCAGGGTCAGTCGGTCAGCAAAACAGTGCATGAAAACCCAGACTGCATTGGTCATTACTTTTTCCATTTCTCATTCCATGGTGTTAGGGGAGAACAGAGCCTAGTTAGGAGAAGGAGTAAACAAAGGTGAGATCAAGCCTCTTAAGGAGCCCGAGGCAGGAATCTGGGTGTAAATCCAAACTCATAGGGAGACATTGATCCTTCCTCCTTTCTCCAGTAACCTCCTGGAACTGGCTTCCTGCTCTGCAGCCAAGATCCTTGGACTGCAGGACAGAGTCTGGGAAACAGGGGCCACAGCCAGGGGCTTTGCCATCATTGGCCACAGGGTGGCAGTCACTGCCTGTGCGAGACCACTTGGCAGGCGAATATCGGTGTAGTAGTAGGGATTTACCCTTCTTGGCTCTTTCCACACCTTACACAGTGGGTGCCTCCTGCTAAGTCCCTGTGACCATCAGCAAGAGCCTCTCAGACCTCACTTTCCTCACTTTGGAAACAATGGTTAATATACTTAGCTCCTGGTGGCTTTTAAAGTGCAATTCCCAGACCTGCAGCTTCAGCATCATCCCAGGCACAACTCTCAGGCTCCATCTAAGACCTGGCAAGCACCACTGGGGCAGGGTCAGCCATGTGCGTTTAACAGCCCTCTGAGGGGAGTATGATACAGGCCAACTATGCGAGGATTACTGCTTTGGACCAAATGGGGAAGAGGGAAGCTGGTGCCACCGAGGATGGGAATGCACAGCTCAGCTCTGGGATGGTGCGGTGGTTCCCACAAAGCCTGGAGTGAGGAGGATGCAAACCCCACATTCTTTAGAGACCAAACTGTGAGATTCCCACCTGTAATCCCTGCTGTTCCTGTCAGTGAGATCCCCTAGGCAGTTTGAGAGAGGGTAAGAGCAGGGGAGAGAAAGAACCCTTGGTGTACAACTGAGGCCTCCCGCCCACTGCACACCCCTGACCGAAGGGCCGCCACTTGCAGGTATAACCACAGTCTGGCTTTCAGCAGTGGGGAATCGATTCTATTAGATTCACCAGCTTATGGTCAAAGGTAGGCGATACTTTCTGTCCATGGCTGCCCTGCTATTGTCCACCAATTAGGCCTATATGGGTCCAGACTGGGGATAATCAGGGGAATGCCTATCCCCAAGGAGTTCACAGTGAGTTTCTCTCAGCAGGACTCTAGGCTGTCTTCAACAGAAATTGACCCACATAACCAATTCTCCCTGTTTAGAAGGTCTATGAATTATATACCACCATTTTATAGAAAAGAAAAATATGGTTAATCCATAGCATCTAGTGAAGCATTGCTTTACTAACCCTCGGAGGGTTAGAACACAGGTCCCCTGAATAGTCCTGCAGCCTGGCTTTCTACTCCTGAGCGTGAGGTAGGCATGGCCCAATAAATATAGGACAGGAAATTAGGATCTGTGCCTCTCTTCCACAGCCTGAAATGCCCACACCCTTCAAAAATGGGCAGCAGCCAGGACTGGACTCACCTTGTGCCAGGAGCCAAAGTGCAGTTGGAGAGACTGGGCCCTGTATTTGGGGTGGGTGGCTGGACAGTCCAGCAGTACACACTGCTCTGCTGAAGCTGTGACCACACCACTTATCTACTGTCATAGGAAGCAGAAAGTCAGGCTGTACAATGAGCTGAGGGCAGGAAGGTGGCCAAGGGGGTCAGAGTGATGGGCCTGTTAACAAGTGCCGCAATCTTCCAAGGAAGAGACAGGAGAGGTTGGTAGGTGAGTCTGATGAGGAAGGTGGTGGTGCGGCAGGGGCAGTCTAGCTGAGAGATGAGATTCTGAAAGCAGCAGAGAGAAGCAGGGGTTCCTGTGGTACCCTGGCAAATATTGACCAAGCTCTTCAGGGGAACCACACTTAAACCTGATTTCGAGCATTTGCCAATTTCTGTGGTGTAAAAACAGCTTTTGGGGGACGAGCTACTGCCTGATGCTGTTGATGAACTCATGTAATGAGGTCTAGTGACCTGCATGCACTAGCTCGAGCATATCTCTACTTTTAACACATCACTGGGGTATCACCCTGTATGTAGACTACGTATACTCTGTTATTTCAGCTCCGGAGCCTAACAGGAAGTGGTGTCCTCTGAGGAGAGCTAGGTGTTGTGACAGCAGGGTTGAAAAAAGGGACTGAAAACTGAAAATGTAGACTCTTATTTACAAAGTTGGGGCTGTTGAAGGGTTGAGAACAGGGTGGGGACAGTAGAATTGAAATGCTGAGTAAAAGGGGCCTGGAATCCACAACCATGGGTAAAACGTGCTCTGGGAAGAGAATCCATTGCCTTGGACGTCCCAGTGGATTTTGGACTCCCCTTCCTGCTGCCACTGACACAGAGGCTGATCTCAGGAAGGGCAGGTGCCAGTTGCAAGCCAACAAGCCTGGGAAAGCTTCAGGAACTCCATATCAAATGCACTTCTGAAGGACAAAGGGAATTCAAGAAGCCAAAGGTAGCTTTAAAAATAGCCTCACTACAAAGCTCCCCCAGCCTCACCCTGACTCAGAGGGAGCGGGTGACAGGTGAGTGAACTGGCGGAAAGTCTCTGCCACTCCTGGGCTGCTGCTGGGCTGAAACTGAGGGCAGAGGGAAACCTGTGAGACCTTGCTGTTCAGTGACACCCAACAGTCCAGGGCGGGGGTGGGGGTGAGTGGCACAGCAGCCAGACCCAGAGGCTCCCATCAGAACTGTTGTCATTCCACTTCTGAGCCCTAACTGTGTGCTGTCCTCTGAATGAGAGACACCTGCCTCTGTCTGAGCCTTCTTTGGGCCTCTGTTAACTCAGTTCTGTCTAGCGAGAGACCCTTGGCTCTGGGCTTCTTTCGGTTTTGACCTTAAGATTCTCCTGAGCTAATGAGAATGTTCTTTCCACTGGTTTGTCACTGTTCTGGTTAGTTTTTATTGTTAACTTGACACAACCTAGGGTCATTTGGGAAGAAGGAACTTCAATCAAGGAATTTCCCAGATTGGATTGGCCTATGGCCATGCCTGTGAAAGACTGTCTTGATTGATGTGAGAGGGTGGCACCATCCCTAGGCAGGTTGGGCCCAGATTCACAAAAAAGCCAGATGAGCATGAACCAGAGAGTGAGGCAGTAAGCAGCTTTCCTCCGTTCCTCCGTTTCTGCTTCAGCTGCTGCTGAGCTCCTGCCCTGACTTTCCTCCCCAAGTTTTTTTGTGACCTGAAAGTGGAAGCCAAATAAACCTTTCCTCCCCAAGTTTTTTTTCATCAGTATCTTTTATCACGGCAATGTAAATCAAACTAGAGCAGTCATGTTGACCGTGTCACTTGCTATCAGTGTATAGAATATGACACTTTTTGTGCCTCACTCTGTGTCCTCTCAGCTTCACCTCTCAGTCTGGTGGCTACCCTGGCATCTGTTCTGTGAGGGTTTCCAGCTCCACCCAAGTATAAGCTAACAGCACCTCCTCTCCCTCAATCTACCTCTACCTTCTCCTCCTACCCCAGCCCGGGAACCATTCTGCATTCACCTAGAAGAGCAGGTGAGCTAGTGCTTCTGGGACAGCCCTGCTCAATGGAACAATCTACACAGAACTGTTTCTCCCTCTGTCCCCCGAGACACAATTCTGACTCCTCATACAGGCTCCTCAGCTCTGGTGACCAACTCAACATTGATTGGGTTTTCCCTTTTCCTTTGTTTTGCCCCTTGTATCCTGGGAACTCATTCCTAAATAAGCTCTCTACTTGGGGTCCTTGTCTTAGGCTCAGCCCTAGGGAGAATCTAGAACGAGACAGTGACCATAACTTTACAGAATCGACTCCTCGGGGCTGGAGAGCTGGCTCAGCAGTGAAGAGCACTGGCTGCTCCTGCAGAGGACCTGGTCTTGATTCCCAGAACCCACATGGAGCCTAACAACCATCTGTAACTCCAGTTCCAGGGAATTTGATACCTTCTTCTGGCCTCCTTGGGCATAGCATGACATGGATCCACTTACATACATGCAGGCAAAACATATACATAATACATATAAAAATAAGTAAATCAAAAAACTTAAAAAGAAAAAAAATCTATTCTTTGACAAAGTGGGCTGATTTTTTGCATGCTAATGAAGGTCTCACTCCTTTACATTCAGAGATGACTCCTTCAGAGGTAAAGAAGACATGGCAGGGGCTGGAGAGATGGCTCAGCAGTGAAGAGCACTGGCTATTCTTGCAGAAGACCCAGGTTCAAATCCCAGCACCCACATGGCAGCTAACAGCTGTCCATAACTCCAAGTCCAGGGGATCCAACTCTTCTGTCCTCTGTGGGCATTGCACGACACAGGTGTGCTTACCTACATGCAGGCAATACACGCATACACATAAAATAAAAATAATAAATAAATAAAATATTTATTTAAAAAAAGTCATCTTGTTCAGGATTGCATAGGGCTGTTAGCAGGCCCAGAACTGCTGGAAACTGGGAGATGAGTGAAGAGGCTGCTTGGGGGTCTGTGGATACTTGGCACATTGGTGAAGTGAGGTAATTGCTATTAGGGTGCATAATCATTGTGCTACATGCCAATCATTGAAATAGTATGTTTTGAAAGAGAAAATTTACTCAGGAGGTAGCCAGGTGGGCACAGTGGTGATAGTAAAGTGACTTAAATCTGCCTTCCTGAGGTTTGGGAATTGTTATATACTGTGCAACCAAACCTCATTGGTTTGTTACCATTATGACCCATGTGTCAGAGATGTTTTAAGTGTTGTGGTATGTGGTATGTATATGTGGTACATGCACGTGAGCACAAGTGTGCAGGTGTACATGCCATTGGCACGAATGCTGTGGGCAGAGTAAGACCCTTGTATCTTTTTCTATTGTTCTCCACCGTATTGTTTTGAGACAGGGTCTCATCTCTCACTGAACTAGAAGCTCGCCATTTACTCTAGGCTTGCAAGTTCCCAGAATCCTCCTGTGTTCACCCCCTAATGCTGGGGTTATATGCATGTGGAATCATGCAGAACTTTTTTATGTGGGGTAAGAGACAGGGTCTCTTACTGAACTTGAAGTTCAATGATGGGGCTAGGCTGGCTAGTCAGAGAGCTCCAAGGATCTGCCTGTCTCTATCTCTCTGACGCTGGGATTACAGGCGCTTGCTACTGTGTCTGATTTTTTACCTAGGTGCTGGGGATCAGAACTCAGGTCCTCATGTTTGTGTGACAAGTACTTTACCACTGAGCCACCTCCTCAGCCCCAGAGGTATTTTCCATATCTCTAAAACTGATGACTCTCAAATATCAACCAAGAGCAGGGAAAGCAGGTTGAGTGGAGAAAGTTAGCCTTGGTTTTCCTTTGGCTTCACTCTGGGCCTGCAGAACAAGTTATCCTGAACAATGCTGGATGTGAAGGAGCTGACCCAGGTCCTCCTCCAACCTCAGTTCCAGATCTCTGTAGAATTCGTGGGGACCAGGGGATAAGGAAAAAGTTCCCCAGCCTGTAGACATCTGCTCTGACAGCTCAGTCAGGAGACAGGGTCCATATAGGTTACAGAAGAGAGGTAGTATTTGGACTGGGCAAGATGGTTGTGCACTCTGAAATGGCTGAGAAACAATAACATCTTTGGCTACCTAGGAGGCAGGGCTGGGTGGGTTCCGAGCCTCTTCCACAGAATTGCAGAGGAGGTCTGGCTGGAAAGTCAGAGCTCTCAGTTTGGCCACCAGTGGGTGGGAAAGGGCTTGGCAGGTCTGGCAGGAGTCTTAGGTTCAAATCTTAGCTCCACCACCTAAGTCCTGTATGTTTGAAGTATATAACAGCTTCCTGGGACTCGGCTTTCTTTTTTTAAATTCTTGTTTTGTTTTGTCTTGTTTTTCTGAGACAGGATCTCCCTGTAGCCCCAGTTGACTTAGAACTCACTGTGTAGACCAGGCTGGCCTCGATCTCACAGTAATCCATCTGCCTCTGCCTCCCAAGTACTGGGATTAAAGTTGTGCATCACCAGGCCTGGTCCACAGGACCCAGTTTTCTTGCTCATACATGCATGGGGTCCCCTGAAGTGACTCAGTCTCAGTCAGCCTAGAAGGGCACTGAGCTTGACAGGGCACAATTTTGTCTGATCAGAAAATGATGGCTCCTTGAGCTAGGCCTCCGGGGCTGGGGGCTCCTGCTGTGCAGGAGCTACCTCCAAGGGTTCCTTGTCTATTAATTTGGTTGCTCAGTGTCCAGGGGTAAGTGGTCTTTGAGAGGCCTAATGTAGCCAAGTCAGAAATGAATTATGAGATTCGCCATGGGACTGCGTTCACCCTTCCCCTCCACCTCACCTCCCCTGGAGGCTTGCTTTGTCATCTGGTCCCAGAGTTTGCATGCCTGGTTGCCTGGCCAACCTCTGGTCAGCCAGTGGCCATGCGGGACTCATTGGAGGCACATTATCGGCCACTGGTTGTGAGGGATGATGGAGGGCAGCAGGCCCATCTGCACACACATCAGGCCCTTTGTCTGTGGGCTGGATAGGGAAGATGAATGAGGCCTATCACTAGGGCCGCTGCTTGCCTGAGGGACATGTGGAGCCCAGAACAGATCTTAGGCCGGGTGTTGGGAAGAAAGCAGCCTGTGCCCACCTGTGCAGACAGATCCAGAACAAACAGGCTTAACTAGAGACAGCTGAAAGAGAGGAGGCAGTGGGGAATGAGCAGTCCCAGAAAGCCATGCAAATCAGGAGGGCTTCAGTGTGACCTATGAACAGCACCTCTCTAAAGCTGATGCTTGGATTTAGAGTGAGGGTCTGTTTGCATTGTGTAAATGAAAGCTAACAGTGCTCAGATTAACTGATTCAAGCTCAGCCTATGATAAAGAAACAGAAAGCCAGGTCTGTGTCCAAGATCACTTCCAGACTCAGCAGCAGGGCCAGGACAAGAACTGGTGTAATGAACTTCCTAAGACCCGCCACCCTATTGGCACAGAGCCAACTAAACATAATTCCAATGTCTGAAACAAGAAAGGTGCAGGTCCCTGGAGTGAGAAAGGGCCAAACAGAGCTCTTGTCCATTTCTAGAGTTGTAGAGTTGAGCCTGACGCTAAGCTGGCCTCTGGTGTAGGAGGCTGTCTTGTTTCTACAGAGCCAGGCAGATCTAGCAGGCACAGACACATGTTATTTAGGTCCTACATTTAGAGGAACCACTCCCAAGTAGCTCTAGTAGGCATCCTATGATGTGGTAAGAATTTACTTAGCAGCTCATCAACCTTCTGTGGCTCCCCATGGCCACAGGGCACAGTCCTAATTCCTTGGCCTGGCATCTGAGACCCCCTGTCATCTGCCTCTGCCCCTCTTTCCATGCCCATCTCTGGAAGGCAATGCAGTTTAAATGTCACTGGTGTCTTCCTCATGACTCAAACAGTACACGGTTCCAATAGCACTCGGACTCTGAAGAACACCCTTTCTTAGGTCTCTCCTCTGATAAATTTAAATATTGTTTGCCCGACCTAGGTCCCCAGTCCTGACATGCAGCCTAGCATGTCAGGAGCTCAGTGGAAGCAGGGAAGGAGGAAAGAGGAGAGGGCGGAGAGATCTTGCCCTTTGGGGAAGTATTTCAGGCTTACTTGTAAGAAATTGCTCTTTCATAGTCGCTCCTTCTGGCCCAGCAGTCCTGCTCTTAAGGAAGCGTCTGAAAACAGGAACACTCTAGAGACATTGATGCTCTTTGAAAGACCTTTAATAATATTAATTTTTTAAGAATTAAAATGTGTATGAACATTTTGCCTGCATGTATGCAAATGCACCACATGCATACAATGCCCACAAAAGCTAGAAGAGAGTATTGGATCCCCTAGAACTGGAGTTATGGACAGTTGTGAGCTGCCATGTGAGTGCTGGGAACCAAACTGTGTCCTCTTCAAGAGCAGCTAGTGCTCTTAACCATTGAGCCATCTCTCCAGCCCCCAATAGCATTTTTTATTTTTAAAAAATATTTTATTTATTTATTTATTTTTGTCTTTTTGAGACTTTTATTTTATGTGTATGAGTATATTATCTGCATGTATGTGAGTGCACTGTGTTATGCAGTGCATCGGAGGTCAGAAGGCATCAGAGTCCCCTGGAACTGGAATTAAGAATGGTTCATAGCTGCGATGTGGGTGCTAGGAATCAAACCCCAGTCTTCTGCAAGAGCAGTCAATGCTCTTAACCACTGAGCCGTCTCTCCAGCCCCAGCACATCAGAATTCTTAATAGGTACCTGTAGCTCCGTTGATCTATCCAACTGGGTTTATTTTATTTTATTTTTTGGTCTTTTTGAGACAGGGTCTCCCTATAGCCCCAGCTGGCCTGGAACTCACTATGTAGACCAAGTTCTAGGGACACAGGTCATCAGGCTTGTGGGGCAAGTGCTTTTACCCACTAAGCCATCTCCACATCGTCCATCACATTTTTTTTTGAGGCAGGGTCTCTCACTGAACCTGGAGCTCACCATTTGGCAAGATGGGCTTATAGCAAGTCCCAGAGATCCTCCTGGCTCCCTTTCCCCAGTTCTGGGATTGTAGATCCATACTGCCATGCCTGGCTTTTTACATGGGCTTTAGAGACCCTAAATCATGTCCTCATATTACATGATAAGCACTTTACCAACTGAGCAATCTCCTCAACCCTGATTTGTCATCCATTTAAAACAGACCACTGAATCTCATTCAGATATCACTCTGCCAAATATTTTCCTGAGTCAAAATATACTAAATACACAGGAATCACATCAAAAGGGGAAACTAGAGTTAATGGCTGCCTCAATTCAACAGACCTTTACCAGGCCCCTGCTATATGCCAGGCAATGTGCTCCATGTTGACATATAGAGTTAAACCAGAAATAATTTGTGCCTTCAAAGAACTCAGTCTAGCGAGGAATATAAATTGAAACAGGTAATTACAATAAATACATGATATCATTTAAAGTAGTTATGAACTAGACTGTCACAGAAACACTTAACAAGGAAGACAGGTATTAAAGGATGTTTCCTGAAAAAAAATTATGCTATTTTATTTATTTATTTATTTTTGTCTTTTTGAGACAGGGTTTCCCTGTAGCCCCAGCTGGACTGGAACTCACTATGTAGACCAGGCTGGCCTCGAGCTCATAGAGATCCACCTGCTTCTGCCTCCCAAGTGCTGGGATTAAAGGCATGTACCACCACGTCCGGCCTATTTTTATTTTTTTATGTGTAAGAGTGTATCGCCTGCATGTATATAAGTACATCCGTGTCATGCAGTGTCCACATAGGTCAGAAGAGGGCATCGGATCCCCCAAAATTGGAGTTACAGACAGCTGTACCATGTGGGTGCTGGGATCTGAACCTCGGTCCCTGCAAGAACAGCCAGTGCACTTAACTGCTGAGTCCGGCCTATTTTTATTTTTTTATGTGTAAGAGTGTATCGCCTGCATGTATATAAGTACATCCGTGTCATGCAGTGTCCACATAGGTCAGAAGAGGGCATCGGATCCCCCAAAATTGGAGTTACAGACAGCTGTACCATGTGGGTGCTGGGATCTGAACCTCGGTCCCTGCAAGAACAGCCAGTGCACTTAACTGCTGAGCCATCTCTCCAGCCCCCAATAGTAATTTTTTAATGGGCAAATTGGACTGATGAGATAGTCCAGGGGGCAAAAGCATTTGCTGTGAAACGTGACTATTGAGTTTGATCCCCAGAATGTATGTAAAGGCATTATTATTACACACAATAATAAATAAAGCACTAAAATCCTAAATGTGCAATAACAGGAGGCTGTGTTAAGCTAGTACCCACTGTGCACACCAAAGCTGCACAGAAGGCATATGTGTGTGTGGATGGATGTGTGTGTGTGTGTGTGTGTGTGGCACGTGGATGCATGTGTTCGCATATGTGTGTGCAGGTGCACATGCATGTATATACACGTGGAAACCCGAGGTTAATTGTTGGGTGTTTTCCTTGATCACTCTCCACCTTAGATATTGAGGCAGTCTCTCACTTGAACCCAGAGCTCTGATTTGGCTGGTCTAGTTGGCCAGGTTACTCCAGGGATCCTGTCTCTGCCTGAGATCACAAGTGGGCCATAATGCCTACCCTGCACTTATGCAGGTGCTGACAGTGCCTACGTGCAGTTCTGGGGCTCCAAGCTCCAGTCCTCATGTTCGCATAGCAAGCATTTTGCCCACTGAGACATCTCTCCAGCCCCTAAATACGTTTTGAAGGGCCACTCCTTCTTTACTTCATTTCCACCTACGCATGCACCATCATTTCTGAACTCTTTGTTCTATTGATCTGTTTTTTCCTACACCAATTCTTAGGACTTTAAATACTAAAGCATTAACACAATTTTTCATACCCTGAGGAATTTCCTCCTCTGGGTTCTTCCTTTCCATACTGCCTTAGCTATCCTCATGTATGTACTCACCCGTATAAATTTTAGTGCCAATCTGCCAAATAGGAGAAATCTTGTTAGCATTTTGATTGGTCTTAAATTGAATTTATAGAGTATTTTAGGGATGAATGTAAAGTTTCACAATAGTCAATTATCGTAATGTGCTATGATGATTTAAATGAAGTCCTGCAGCATTGCCCACGCCGTTTCAAACTCATGCGTTAAGGGATCCTCCCACTTCAGTCTCTAGAGCAGACAGAAGTAGACTGTGCACCAGCACACCCGGCCCTGGTGTATTTGTTTTCTTTTCTTTTCTTTTTTTGGCAGGGTCTCCTTGGAGGTCACTATGTGGACCAGGCTGGCCTCCTCAGTCTCACAGAGATCTGCCTGCCTCTGCCTCCCAAGAGCTGGGATTAAAGGCGCATGCCACCATGCCTGGCATTTTGTTGTTGTTGTTGGTTTTACTTAATTAAAAAAAATAAAGTGCCACATTTAGAAGGCAGAGGTAGGCTGATCTTTGTGAGATCGAGGCCAGCCTGGTCTACTTGCTGAGTTCCAGCCACCCTGTCTCAAAAAGACCAAAAGCAGAAACAAAAGAAGGAACGTGAATATCACATAGCAGTATGGCATCTGCTGCTGCTGATAAACTAAGGGAAAATGTTCTTCTCTAACTGTGTTACCATGTGACCATCTGGAGTAGACGTGGAAAAGCAAGCCAGAAAGAAACATAAACATGCAAATAATGGACTTTTTCTTTGCTTAATTTTTCTGCAAAACATTTCCACTTAAAAAATATGTGCCGGGGCTGGAGAGATGGCTCAGCAGTTGAGATCACTGACTGCTCTTACAGAGGACCCAGAGGTTCAATTCCTAGCACCTATATGGTGGCTACAAACCGTCCTTAACTCCAGTTCCAGGGGAATCTAATGCCCTCTTCTGACCTCCGTGGCATCACACGACATGGGTGCACTCACATACATGCAGGCAATACACTTATACACATAAAATTAAAATAATAAAAAAAATATGTGCCTATGTTGGGCATGGTGGCTCATGCCTGTAATCCTAGCGTTTGGGAGGTTGAAGTTGAGGATTGCTGTGAGTATGAGGCCAGCCTGGGCTTTAAAGAGAGTTCTAGATCATCCTGGGCTAGAGAGAGGCCCCTGCCTCAAAACAACAGCAATATTCATATACATATGTTCATGATTTTTCTTTTTAAAATTTTTCTTTATTTTTTATATGTATGAGTGTTTTGCCTGCATGTATATAAGTGCAATCATGTTGCGTAATGCCTGTGGAGGATGTCAGATCCTCTGGAACTGGAGTTGCAGGCAGTTGTTAGTTGTCATGTAGATGCTGGGAAGGAACCCAGGTTCTTTGTAAGTACAGTCAGTGCTTTTAACCACTGAACCATCTCTCCAGCCCCTATGCTCATGTTTTGAAAAAAGTTCATTTAGCAAAGCAGAGCATATCCTTGGAGGGAGAGCAGCATGAGGAGAGATTTTAAGTGTATCCCATCCAGAAACATCAGTGGGCCTGGAGGAAGGAACCTCAGTGTGAAGACATCCCAGGCCACTCAGAGCTTCTGATAATTTCTGTGTCCAGGGCCCAGACCAGATGCCCCCAAAGACATACCTGCACAGGGGATGGTGGCTGAGGAAGGGCTTCCCCACAGGCTGTGCCCAGGCTGGCTGGGACATTCCCAGAGATGGGGTGGACATAGTGAACACTTGATGAAATGGTCTCCCTTAGATGTCCAAGGAAGCTTTGACCCTCAGGTTTTAGATACTGGAGCAAGATAGTCCTCTGTTGACATGACTTACAACCTGGGAGTTGTAAGTCCCTGGGACCTGCCTGTTAGAGGGTATCTGGTGAGCACTTCTAGGCTGGCCTGAGGCTGGGAAGGAAAGATTCAGGATATGTTAACTCTGAAAACAGCCTAAAGTCCCAGCCAGGTGACTGGGCAGTAGGAGATAACTATCAGCCATTGATCTTCTCTGTCTCCAGAAAGGCAGCAATGCCTAGACTTGGTTTCAAAAGGCCCTTCACAAATCACACACAAAAACTATGGCCTAGGACATGAACTCACAGGGGTAGGCTAGCCTAGCATAATTTTGTTTTGTTTTGTTTTTTGAGAAAGGGTCTCCCTATAGCCCCAGCTGGTCTAGAGCTCCCTATATAGACCAGACTGGCATTGATCTCACAGCGATCTACTTGCCTCTGCCTCCTAAGTGCTGGGATTAAAGGTGTGTACCACCATGCCCAGTGAGCCTGACCTAATTTTTACATTGAGTGCAGGGGTTGAGGGTATAACTCAATGTAGAGGGTTTGCCTACCATGTATGAGGCCCTGGGTTCCATCCCTAGCACTGAAAAAAAAATTTAAAAAAATTAAAAAAAAATTAAAAGTGATCTTATCATATGAGCATCAGGGAATTAGTCATTTCTGTGTTAATAATCCTGGCATAGGGGCCAGAGAGACAACTCAACAGTTAAACTGATCACTAGTATAGGACCCAGGTTTGGTTCCCAGAACCTATATGGTGGCTAACAGTCATCTGTAACTCCAGTTCCAGGGCCTCCAATGCCCTCCTCTGGCCTCCTCAGGCACTATATATACATGGTGCACTTATATGTGGACAAAACGCTCATACACATAAAATAAAAATAAATAAACCATCCCCAAAATAATTCCGGGGTGGCAGTGGGGAGATGTCTTAGTTGGTAAAGGACCCGAGTTTGGATCCTTAGCACACGTGTAAAAAGTTGGGCACACGGATGCACGTCTGTAATCCCAGTGCTGGGAGGTGTCCAGGGAGCACTAAGGAAAACACCAGATGTGGATCTCTGGCCTCCACTTGCATATGCACATATGTGTATACATACCCCCCCCCACACATATGCACACACACGACACACACCACACATGCACACACACATGCGTGCACACATGCACAAACGATGATCCTGGTCTTGAGGGTGGGTAGTGTGGGCAGTTTCCTCCCTTTGTCTTACCTAACTTCAGAAACACCCACTCAAGGGATAGATTAGCCTCCCAATTGCATACAGGCAAAAGCTGAGGCCCCACGAGAGAAGTGGCTTGCCCAGAGTCCCACAGCAGGAGAGTGATGCAACCCACATCAAACCGACCCCACAGCATTCTGAGATTTCAAAGTGGTTGAAACAATAAAGAAATTTTTCAGATATTTTTCCTTCTCCAATCCTCCAACCCCCACCCCTCCACAGAGGGCGATGCCTCCAGGAGAGTCCTGTCAGCTATCAGGGCCGGGGCAATGGATGTGTCAGCTTAGAGAGACAAGACGAATGGACCTTTGTTAATGAGTTAGGGAGTCTGATCCCCCCTCGTGGGCTGGGACGGATGGCTCTAATGACCGCTGAGCCTGGCCTCTCTGAAGGCAGGCAGCCCAGCCACGGGTGATCCCTCATTTTTGCCCCTCAAAGAGCATAGCAAGGGAGACCCACTCCCCTTGGAAGAGCAACCCCCCGCCCCCAGCTGTCTCAGAGATGCTTGTGCCAGGTAGGAGCCACCAGAGTTTCTTCGGGGGCAAGGCGAGGGCAGAGCCAATAATGGTGGCACTTCAGAGCAGGCAAAGGGCAGGAGACAGGAAAAGGTCTCAGCCAGTCAGGTGTGAGGTTACCTGGGCCCAGAAGAGCTTTCCAGAGAAGGCAGGCACACCTCCAGTACCTCCTCCACCTGGCAAAGCCAGCTGCTTCCCCCACAGGACTTCCTGTGATCTTGTTTTTGCTTCTTTCCATGGTGGGGGAAGGACACACAGTCTGATCAAAGGCTTCAGACAAAAGCCCCTATCCCCAGGGGAGGGGGAAGATAAAGAGCCTGCTAAACTGGTCAGATCACAGGGCCTCTCATCAGACCCCAAGTGGCTACATTGATTGGGCAGGCTGCAGATGTATGGTGCCTCCAGCCTCCACTTCTCCCTTCTCCTCCCCACTCCCACCCAGTCCCATCCACTCCATCTGCCAAGGACCCCTGGCTCCTGGCCCTGAGGAGTAGAGCAGACAAAGGCCTAGGGGAGGGAGGGAAGAGCGCAGCCCTCCTAGACCAGCTGCTACACGGATGGACATGCAGACATGTGGAGCCAGCTGGAGAATGTTTGGAAAATGCCCTCATCACTCACTATCTCCCCACTGACATCCATGCCTACCCTGTGCCACCTCCTGGACATGGAGCTCCACAAGTCTTGGTTCCTTACTCAGCATTGCTCTGAGACTGGGAGCAGGCAGGTGTATACACACACCTAGGATGAGTACTGGGAGTGGTACAACAGGAAACTGAGAATATGGGCAGAGGAGAGGGTCTAGAGGATCAGGGGTGTTTCCAGAGTTGGGACATGAGAGCTGAGATCTGAACTGTAAGACAGTCACTTTGCTAAGCCCACAGGGAAGAGTAGTTCAAAACAAAAGAAGTGTTCAAGGTCTGCAGTCTAAGGAGGCAGCAGCAGAGGAAACACAAAAAGTAGGAAGCAACAAACAGATCATCACCACCTTCGAGGCCACGGAGACCAGGAGACCACGTGGCACTGAAGCTGGGTATCCTGCACAAGGGCTCTCAGCAGGGGAGGCCACAGTCAAGTCTGTGAGCAGCCATGTGCAAGCTGGTGTGGAGACTGGGAGGCACTGAAAGGGCCAGTCTGTTCCCAACCAGTCTGTTCCCTTCAGGGCTCCCAGGGCCTGTGGTGGGTTTTGGATGAATACTCCACAAGACAGACCTGCCTGGGTTCTGTGGGAGATGGAGGACAGCTGGACACAATCTTCCATGGAAGCCCTCCGTAGCTGAGGCTGTGCCCAGATAGCCCAGTGACTTGGCCACCAAGTAAGGACACTGCAGGTGCAGGCCCCTGAGAGAACCTGCTTACAGTCCCAGCCTGAACTCTTAGTGAGGAAAGCCCTCTCTCGGTTCTCTGTCATGATAACCGTGGAACAAAGGGATCAAATTGAAAGACTATTGTGATAGCTCATTTTATATATATATTGTGATTGACCCAGATGGTAGAATGTTTTAACATTCAGAAATGTTGTGAGAAATGACTACTAATTACAAAATACACTTATTTCTGGGCGTGGTGGTGCACACCTTTGATCCCAGCACTCAGAAGGCAGAGGCAGGCAGATCTCTATGAGATCAAAATCAGCCTCGTCTACATATTGAGTTCCAGGCCAGCTGGAGCAACAGGAAGACCCTGTCTCAAAAATCAAAAACAAAATTCTTATTTCATTAGTTTATTGTGTGTGTGCACACTCACATGTGCATATCACAGAGTGTATGACATCAGAAGACAACTTTCAGGAGTCAGTTCTCTCCTTCTACTATGTGGGTCCCGGGGATGGAATTCACGTAGTCAGGCTTGGCAGCAAGTGCCTTTATTCGCTGAGCCATCTCGCTGGTCCACAGTTCATTTCCAAATTCTCCTGAAGAAAAAATCTCTAACTAAGATATCTGCTGGACTGTACTTCTACACAAGGTCCTTTTCCTCTTGGGGTCTCAGTTTCCATACCCGTACAGTTAAGCTCTCCAGACCTTGTGTTCTTTGTCTTAAATGTGCATAGACCTTTATCCCAGCATCACTGTTACCCTGTGTGTTAAAGCTGAGACCAGCTCATCTACCCAAGCACAGGGTAGAGCCAGGACCAGGACTGAGCTCTGCTTGGTGGTCTCATGGCTCTCTCTCAGAGCCCTCCATGTGTCTTGTTCACACTGGGGCAAGGTGCCCAGTAATTGTCCAGTTTGTGTGTATATTTGTCTCTAGGTGGAGGGTGTGGCAGAGTCATGCCTTCCCCATAGGTCACCTAAGGCTCCCTGGGAACTATATGTATCTGTCCAGAGGGTCTTCTTCAACATCTGTTAACTGCCTGGCCTGTGGTACAGGGTGCAAGATGGCTTCTGATTTCTATTCTGGGTTCTGTAAAAGGGAACATGGGCTGTGCCCTGGCCCAACACCCCTTGGAGTTACTGAATCCTAGAAGGCACTAGTGGGACATGGGAGGGAGGGGGTAGAGCTGCCAGGCAGTTAGTTGCCTCTGCCCTGGGGCTGCTGGCTGGTGGAAGGGTGTGTGGAGTGCTCCGCTGAGGGAACAGTACAGCCCATGAATCATATTTACAAACACTCCAGCGAGTAAGAGAGGGATGTTAATTAAATATTCACATCCTGCAGGGCCCCAGGGAACCACAAAGATGAGGATGTGATCTCGCAGCTCAGCAGGGAGCACAGTGCCCCCCAGAATGTGAAGCAGCCATCAGTCTCCATCAGCAGCCCGGCAGGTCTTATTATGATGATTAATGTTGGAGTTATCAGCACTAATGCAATCACCATCATAGCCCAGCAAAACCCTTCATCACTCATAGCCCCGGCAGAGGCAGCGTGGGGAGGAAGAGAGCATTGCACTTGTCGCTAGGGGGGAGAGGGAGAAGCAAGCCAGTGTCCCCCATTCCCAGCTCCATGCTCAAAAGCGCTTCTTCCTGAACTGATGACCTGGCCTGGGGCAACCTGAGACTCGGGGCCCTTTAGGTGGGACTCTTGGGGCTCTGACATAGACATCTGGGAGGGCTGAGGCAGCTGGGCTGCTGGCCTGCCCCAGAAGGAGCGGTCAGGCTTTGGCAGGAACCTGGGGGCTTCCATAGACCCTGTGCCCCACATCAGTCAATCTCAATTAAGGAGGGCCGCAGGGAGCTCCTGGCTTCCTCAGCCATAAAGCATTGTCCAGGAGATGGCTGGCCTGGGATGAGGGGTAGGAGGTGGGCAGCTCTCTCATCTGAAAAGTCATTAATCCTGGGGGAGGTGGGGGGGGCGGAATCAAGCGCCTGTGACAAGCCCACATTGTGCTGCACCCGCACGTGCCGCACAGGGGGCGGCAAGAGGTGATTGATCAGGGACGAATGAGTGTCTCTTTTTTTATGGACTTTCAAAGGCACCATTTGGCGACCTGAGCAAGTCAATCGATGAGGCAGCTGACCCCGTTGAGGCCACCCCCAGGCAGCAGGTGGAAGGGCCTGCTTGGTCAGAGACACATGGGGGACTGGGCCTCCCTGTTGGTAATACACAGTTAGCCAGGGATGGGTGCTCACCATCAGGGGCCTCCCCAGTGCTGGGCTGTTAGCCATCAATTTACCTTCTCCTCTTGCAGTTAACGGGAAGCTGGAACAGTTGCCATGTTTTTCTGATAAATTATAGCCACCCTGTTCTCCAAGCTCGCAGCCTCGAGGATCCCAGCACTTGTGTAAATCAGACTAATGAAAGCTGAACTTGTCATTTTGGAGAGCAGGCATTCATTCAAGAAACCTTTATGGAGTGTATGTGAGGTACCAGGCCTGCACTGAACACAGAGAAGGTAGGGACAAAGCAGACACAGGCTCAGGCTACAAAGGGCCCAGAAGCCCAGAGGCAGGCAGACGTCCACAAAAGGGAGTAATGTGATAGCCTGGTAAAATAAGTTTAGATTCTGGAACCAGTTCCACATCCCTTAGCTGGGTGGCCTTGGGCTGGTGTCTCAGCCTCTCTGTGCTTTAGTTCCCTCACCTGAAAGTCAGCCATGAAGATACCTACCTTACCAGATGGCAATACAGTCTAATGCCTTGGCAGATGGGAAGCTCAATAGAGCCTTCCCTCTCTTCCCTGCCTCTTGCCCTCCTGGGGTGACAGGTCAGGTAGGGCTGCTGGAGGGGTTGCTGAGGGAGGCCTGAGACTGAAATATACAATTCTATTAGGGGTAGGGATGGAGCTTTGCCAAGCAGGTGAGGCTGAGGTGAGCCTTGAAGGATAGGAGTTAAAGGAAGGACAAGGAAAGATTAGGGACACTGGGAAAGACAGAGATACTGGAAGAATATTCATGAAGGGAATGCTGGGGAGTGAGCAGGAGCCTGTGGCCTGTAGATAATGCAGAAATCTGAGGTAAATGGGGGTGATGTGCTGGAGTCCTGGAGGGCAGAGGATACTGTGAATCACCTAGTACAGTGGCTCTGGCGGGAGCTATGTTCAGAAAGGGGTATACAGGTGAACTGTGATGGAGAGGAAGCAGCCAAGCAGCTATCTTGACCACAGCAAGGACACACCGAACCCCACAGAAGTGCCTGGAGAGGCCCCTTTGCTCTGGAGAGCTTCATCCACCCAGATGCAGGTTGGCAGGCAGAAGTGGAAGACGTCAACAGTAGCACACACACACATACACAAGGGAATGGTAGCATATGCAGACACACTCACAAAGCAAGACTATTTCAGAGCACACCAACACAAACACTCAGAGCCCGAGATAATGGGGAGGGGACACATAGGTAGACAGATACCCAGTGACACACAGGAGAGGCATGTGAGAGGTGTAAAAGCTGTTACCCCAGAGACAAGCTCAGTAGACAGATGCAGGGCCCACACCCAACAGATGGGCACACCAGGAAACATAGAGGAGAGCTCCACATAAGAATCACAGAGCACACAGAGAGCCACACACACAGTAGAAGTGGGGCAACTAGTGTCCCAGTTTACCCAGGACTTTCACATATTACCACTGCAGTCCCACGTCCTGGGAATTTTCCTCAATCCAGGCAAACTGGGACAGTCAGGCACTCTAATTTAGGACCAACCACATAGAGGGTCACAGGCAGGTATGGTGGTACAAACCTTTATTCTTAGTACTTGGAGGCTAAAGCAAGAAGATCAGGAGTTCCAGGCTAGCCTGGGCTACATAGCAAGATTCTATCTAAAAAGAAAAGTTATATGTGGGCAGATACACGCTAAGCTACACACAGAGGGACAAGGTACAAGGCAGGCAGACATACTGTCTGTACCTCACTTCGTAAAGCAAACACACACAACTCCAGCCCGTGCTCACTCATGCATGAACACACACACACACATGCACGCACGCACGCGCACATACACATGCACACAGAGCAAAAGAAATACCCAAACTCAGGGTATGTAGACAGGCCAACCATTTTCTAGGAAAAACAATTGTAGCCTGTTGAATGAGGGGCTAATAGGCTTGCTATCTTGGCTCAGATGTTCGAAGTATTTGTGTAAGTGGTAGGATAGGAGTGAGCAAAACATAGAAGGGCTGGGGGACATGCTGGCCGGGCCACAGAGCTGGAGGATTCTAGCAAGGGCAGCCTCTCCAAGCCCACCATGCTGCAGAATTGGATGAACCACAGCCAAATCCATACAGCACCACCACAGAGCATCAGCATGCCTCATTGCTGTGAAGTTGAGCACACCTCCCATCCTCACAGCCTGTGGATGGTGTTACCAGAGCTAAAGTGCCTGGTTTTGTGTCAGGCACTCAGGAGATTAGAGCTATTGGGACACACGCTACAGTGTTCTCTCTCATCTCTCTCCTCCCTGTCCTCTTTTTTCTCATCGCTCTTTTCCTTTTCTCTTTTTCTTACTTGTGTGTGTATATGTTCATGTGTGTGCACATGTGTGTAGAGACCAACATTCAATGTAGAATGTCTTCCTCCATTGATCTGCTCCTTATTTTTCGAAACAAGATCTCCCATTGAACCTGCAGGTCACTGATACAACTAGACTGGCTGGCAGTGAGCTCCCAGGACCCTCCTGTCTCTGCCTTCCCAGTGCTAGGATTACATGCACATGCCAGTGGACTCAGCTTTTTAATTTTTTTTATATGGATGCTGAGGCTCAAACTCAGGTCTTCATGTGTTCATGGCAAGCACTTTACCAAGACCTCTCCCCCCAGCCCCTTATTATTATTATTATAACATTTATTTACTATGTGTAAAATGTGTATTTGCATATACAAGTCACAGTGCTTATGTGGCGTTTGGAGGACATCTTGTGGAAATCTGTTCTCTCTTCTACCATATGGGTTCCAGGGCTTGAACCCAGATAGTCAGATTTGGGCAGCAAGTGCCTTTACCTCTGAGCCATCATGCTACCCTCCCCCCCATTTTGAGACAGAGTCCTGCTATATCGACCACACTGGCCTTGAATTCGCAGTGATCCTCTTGCCTCAGACTCCTGAGTGCTGTGATTACATGCATACAGTTCCTTTCCTAAAATTCTGGAATCCCAAATGTTCTGAAACTTCTTTATACACTATTTCATATGAGTCTCTCAGAACTATGCAGTCTGCAGATAGCAATATTTCCCACAGTTGTGGGGCTCAGGCTCAGAGTGCCTAGCCCAAAGTTCACATAGTCAATTAATGAGGAACTGGGTCTCAGACCTTGGTCCCCCAGAACTCCAGGGTTTGTGTTCTTTCCCTCATTACTCTTTATTCCCTACCCTCTCAACCTCTGTGGAAAACATCCATAGAAGGAATTGGAAGCCAACTTCATCCTCGAGTCCAACACCTGAGCCCCCAAAACCCCAGTTAATAATTATTGACTGGTCCCCACAGCCTGGGAGAAGATCGGAACATAGGAGCAGGGTAGTCCCTCTACTTCCTTTGAGAGTTATTTGCTGGTTTCCAGGAAGGAATGTTTTCTCCTCAGTCTTCATTAGAAGCAGCTGCAGCCTGTGTGCTTCCTCAGAACTGGTCACATCTTGGATTTCACAAGAGGGACTCAAGTCAGCTCAGTGCTTTCAGGCCAAGATTCCTTCCGTGAAGCATTTTCTAAGAACTTTGAGCAGTAATAGAGCAGTGAGTGATAGGGCGCCCAAGCCCCCACCCACCTGTGTGTTCCAGCAATGCCAAGAATAGTCATAGGACCTGGGGTAAGTCAGTGTCTTTGGGCACTGACTCAATTTTCAAGTCTCCCCCCGACACTGCCACCACCACTTACACTACAGTTCCGGGACTAGAAGTTTTCTCAACTCAGCTGGTCAGGCTCATGTGTCACTGGGGGTGGGGAGGAGGCTTCTCCTGGGCCTGCCACTCTTCTTTTGGTACTTGCTATAAAGCTTTTCTGATGAGCAGGGGGAACTGGTATAAATCGCCCAGGAGAACAATGTTCTCAAATGCAGTTGGGCATCACAGGCGCTTGGGAAGCCTTTCCAGATCTGGTGTCCAAGTCACACCCTAAAACAGTTACGTTAGAGTCTCTGGGGAAGGTGCCTAGGTATTGCTAGTCCCTGGCATCCAACAAGCAATTCCACTGTGCAACCAAATTTAAGAACAAGAGCTCCTCAAACTTGAATTTGGTCCAGGTACGCTGGGGTATATGCTACGTGTGGATTCTGATGCAGCTACTCAGGCTGGTTCTTGGGGTTCTTAGATTTCTCACAGGTGATGTTTATGCCATCTGGACAGACCACAGGGCGCAGGTCACCAGGAATCCCTCCTAGCTCAGCTTGCAGAGCTTCTGCCCTGCCACAGTGGACAGTTCAATCCTCATCAAGATAGAGGACCAGGCTGATATGTATTCCTCCATCCCTTCTGCGGCTCCAGTGAACCACGTTTTACTGAGCATGTCTGCAAAGCCCCTCCTTCACAGTGGGGCAGACATGTTGGGTGAAAGGACAGTTTCTACTTCCATGCTGAAAGAGCCTGGCAAGGGCAGTAATTGTGGGAGAAACAAGGAGTGCTTAGAGGAGTGGGGAGGCCTAGAGGGCTCCCTGGACTGACATCCAGACTTAGCTTGCCAAGGATTATATGCTGATTTGCTGGGGCTGTGTAAGTAAAGACCTGGGGTTTAGAGATGACTGCCTTCTCTGTCTTTTCACATCATCTTTCCTTTCTGTGTATGTCTTCAAATTCCCTCTCTCTTTCGTGTGCACATGTGTGGCCTTGAACTCACAGAGATCCGCCTGCCTCTGCCTCCCAAGTGCTGGGATAAAAGGCATGTGTTACCATGCCTTTTGGTCTTTTTGAGACAAGGTCTCCCTGTAGCCCCAGCAGGCCTGGAACTCACCATGTAAACCAGGCTGACCTTGATCTTGCAGAGATTCGCCTGCCTCTGCCTTCTGACTGCTGAGATTAAAGGCATGTACAATCGCACTCTGCTAGCACACAACTTTTTTATTTTTTTTTGTCTTTTTGAGACGTGGTCTCCCTGTAGCCCTGGTTGTCTAGTTGTCCTGGAACTCACTATGTAGACCAGGCTGGCCTTGAACTCACAGAGATCTGCCTGCTTCTGCCACCCGAGTGCTGGGATTAAAGGCATGCACCACCATCCCTGGCACTTGAAACTTTTTATGTAGGTGCTGGGGATCTGAATTCAGGTCCTCAGGTTTGCATGGTGAGTACTTTATCAATTGTGCCATCTTCCCAGCCCCCAAATTTCCCATTTTCATCCAGCCATACTGGCTAGGAGCTATGGCAAAGACTTCATCTGAGCTTGATTACCTCTGTAGAGTGTCTATCTCCAAGTAAGCTCACATCCAGAAATATGAGGGCCTTAGACCTCAACATAGGAGTCTGGGGATTCATAACAGGTTTCACAGGAGACCAGTCCCAAATTGCCAGATCATTTGTGTTTCCAAGAGGAGTTGGAAGTTTGGATTGAAATATGATTTTTTTAAAAAATGTGCAGTGCTAGGGATTGAAGCCAGGACCTTATGCATGATAGATAGGCAGGCACTCTACCACTGAGCTCCACTCCCAACCCCTGACATTAGCTCTTGACATTAGCGATATATACTGTTTCAGAGAAACCCTATGTAGACTTCATGCAATACCTCTGCAGTGTCATGTCTGAACCTCCCTGAAGCAGCCGTGCCCTGCAGTGCAAGGCAGCACCTCCAGGAGGTGTGGCGGCCTCCCCAGGCTCCTTGCTATCCTTCCGTATTGCCTTCCAGCTCTCCTTCCACACTGCACCTGCTGATCCACATTCCCTCCATCACTTGCTTGCTGCTCTGTCTTCCCTCTTCCCCTCTACCCTCTGTCATCTTGGATGCCGGAACCAGTCTCACCTATGCCCTCTGAGGAGGCTCAGAATCTGTATTGGGACTACCATGGATCTAAACCCTTCCTCTGATCTTGAGCAGGTAAAGTCCCCTCAACCCTCATTTTCTACTCTTTTAGAGACAGGCTCTCTCTGTTGCCCCAGCTGGCCTGGAACTCACCATGTAGACCAGGCTGGCCTCAATCTCTGTGAGATTTGCCTCTACCTTCCAAGTGCTGGGATCAAATGTATGTACCACCATGCCCAGCTGACCCTCAATTTCTTAGTGGATAAAAATGGGTATATCAAAATTCTTGAGAACTGTAGGACTTAGAACTTAGAACACAGTAAATGCTTTTAAAAAAGGAGGCAGGGGTGGCTGGAGAGATGGCTCAGCGGTTAAGAACGCTGTTCTTGCAGAAGACCCGGGTTCAAATCCCAGCACCCACATGGCAGCTAACAACTATCTATAACTCCAGTCCCAGGGGATCCAACAGCCTCTTCTGACCTCCGACGGCACTGCCCGACACGGGTGCACTTACCTACATGCAGGCAATACATGAATACACACAAAATAAAAATAATAAATAAAATTTAGAAAAAAAAAGGTTGAGGAATGAGTGAAACAACTCAAAAAAAGACTCCTCAGCTCCCATTTGGACTGGTGGACAGACCAGAAATGAGGAGTGTGGATTCTAGACAAGAGCTTCCATGTTAATCTATGTCACCAGAAGCAGGCATGGTGGGTGTGTGCACTACCCTTCCTCCTCCTTTTAGAGGGTCTCAATGCCTGGGACTTTCTTCAAATGGCAAGGTTGCTCAGTGGCAACCTGGTGCTAAAGCCCAGCTGGACAGGAAACGCCATACCCTCTTCTCCCAGTCCTAAGCACCGTTGTCCTCATTAGCATTCAGGTAGCCAGAAATCTCCCATGAGTCCAAGATCCTGGGATTGGCAGCAAGGGATGAGGGCTGCTCCCTGTTCCACTGTGACCTGGGACCAGGCACTGTGGCTCCAGGTCCCCATCTGTGGAGTAAACCAGCATGAATCTGGGGCCCAGCTTCCGGCTGCCCTCCAGATTCCTTCCCAGCTCTGTCTCATAGCTGAGGGGTCTTGGGCATGGCACCTCACCACTGCTGCCTTGATTTTCTTATCTGCCAATGTCTCATAGGATAGTGATGAAGCATAAATGAATGAATATGTGTGGAACATTTGCTTTGGTGACTGGCACATAGTAAAAGCTCAACTAATGCTGCCTACTTGTATTTATTTTACTAACAGATGCCACGGTCCCCAAGATGCCTTCCAAGTTGATGCTGTCTGCCCTCTGACTCTGAATCCAGTGCTCTTTCCACTCCATTAACCCAGAAGAAACTGGCCAAACAGAGCAAGCATAGCCTGCATGCCATTCTTCCCCGGAATCCCGTTCTTCTTTGTCCTGTTTTGCTGACTCCCAGACTGTCCCAGGCAGGGCACAGCAGCCCCAGCCCCCACTATGGAGTGCTGCCCTGAAGATTCCCACTGGGGCTCTCTCCAGAGCCCCCAGCTTTTGGGAACTGAACTCTGACCCCCATTCTTCCAGTATGAATTGAGTCTGCCTGAAAGCCGGGGCCAGGCCAGCAATGGTGGGGGTATGCTGTGGGCAAGGGGCAGGGGCTTGCAAGGGCCTGGCATGCCTCCAAGCAAAAACAGCAAAGCTCAGCAGAAATCCAAATCTCCCCGCAGGGATGCAGGTCAGTAGCCTGGGAGGAGCTGGTAACATGGAGTCTGCTAAGGGGCTAGCAAGAGAACAAAGGGGTCTTGGAGAGAGGACATAGGCCTAAGTGCCTGCCCTGAGAGACCTACTTCAGGAGAGGAACACTGCAGAGTTGGAGAAACCTCTTGTTGGGGGCATGGGGAGAATAGCCCAGGCTGGAATCCCTGGGTTGTAAGAGGAGGTCCGACTGCCAGGACAGCCCCTCCACAGCAAGTCTTGCTGCTAATCAGGATCGTTTCTTATTGATGGGCTCAGAGCCTGATCAGCTCCAGTCCTTTGCCTCTGCTGAACTTGTCACCCAGAATACGTTTTTTTTCTTTATCTGCCTGACTTCAGAGCCTGCCTCAGTGCAATGTCACATTCCTTGGAAAGTCTGGGCTTGCCAGATTCAAGATATGCTCTCTAGAACTCCCAAAATGCCTCCCTGTCGCTCTTCAGAGTTGTGACTACCTTGTCCTAAACTTCATCTGGATGCCACTCTCTGCCCCACCAGCCTGCGAACTCCTGGACTGTGTTACTCCTCCTTGACTTTGGGCAGGTTACTTTACCTGTGACTCTCAGTTTCACCTCCAAATCCACTGTCTGACACATGGTACTTCCCTTGAAATGGTCAATGAGTGAGTATACCCACTCATAGCTCTACATTCCAAGATTTTTTGATCCAGAAATTCCAAAAGCAAATTTCCAGCCAAAATGGAATTTGTATTGTGAGCAACAATATACATACAGGACTCTCTGGAAAGTTCTAGAATCCCACAGACATAGATTTAATTGATGCTTGTGTAGCCATGTGTTCAGCCAAGATGTCACCTTTGTCTCCCTGCCAGTGCCAGTTGAATCTTCTTGGACTGAGCAGTCAGGGGCCAAGGTCTGACCCCATCTTTAGCTGCCCAAGCAGCCACTGCTAAATTCACAGATTATGTTATCACCAGAATTCTACTTGGAATTCCAAGTCCCTGTTTCCCAGTACACCCTCAGAGTCTACTCTAAAATCTGAAGTAATTCCCTCAAATTCAAATTTTGTGGTCCATCATCCTTCATCCCATACTGGGTGCTGCCTCTCTCTCTGGCCTCTCATCTGGAAGGTCTTCCAGAAAGTTCCCTCCTATTGCAACACTGAAATTCACACTCTGAGCAGTTCCATCTGTTTGTCCTTCTGACCCTCAAACATATTATATGCAAGGGCAGAATTCAGTATCCTCTGTAAAGAACAGTCAACCACTATCTAGCTGGTTTCTTCTTTCATGCCATCTTGAAGCTATAAACTCAGCACTTATTGATCCTTCACTTTCAACAGCCAATCAGTCATTTATCTGCTAATTTTACTTTCTAAGCGGCTCTCAGATCTGATCCCTTCTCAAGCTTTAGCCTTTTTGTCTCTTGTCTGGACCACTGCAGTAGACTCATTGGTTTCCATGAGTCAGCTCACAGTCTTCTTCAGTTATTCTCTATATAGACTGCCTAAAAGAACTATTTAAAATGCAATCTGGGGTTAGGAAGATAGATCAGTGGATACAGCTCTTGTAGCCCAAGCTGAAGGACCTGAGTTCAAATCCCCCAAATTCACATAAAGCCGTATGTGGTGAAACGTCTCTGTAATCCCAGAGTTCCTATGACAAGTTGAAAGACAGAGACAGGAATATCCCCGGAAGCTTGAGGCCAGCTAGCCTGGCCGACTGACTCAGTAGCAAACAAGAGCTCCTATCAAAAACAAAATAATAGGTGAGGACAGACAGCAGAGGTTTTCTTCTGACTGCCACACCACTGAGGCACACTCACGCCTGCATTCACACACAGGAACATGTACATCCACATGTCCACACACACCAAACACACACAAAATAAAATGCAATATGACTCTATCATGCACTAGGGCCCTAAATTCAATCCCAGTACCACCATCAAAAAAAGAAAACAAGCAAAAAAGCTCAAACTGCAATCTAGAAAAGTCACTTCTATCCTTAAAAACTTTCTTCATGGGGCTGGAGAGATGATGGCTTAGCAGTTAAGAACACTGGCTGCTTGCATTGTGGACCCAGGTTCAGTTCCCAGCACCCACATGGTGGCTAATAACCAACCGTCTGTAACTCAGTTCCAGGGCTCTAATGCCATTTTCTGATCTCCCTGGGCACTGCACAAATGTGGTGCACCTACATTCATGCAAGCAAAATACTCAGACACATAATTTTTTTTCAATGTCCTACTACTGTTTTTTAATTTTTAAATTTTTTTTGGTATTTTTTGAGACAGGGTCTTCCTGTAGCCCCAGCTGGCCTGGAACTTGCTATGTAGACCAAGCTAGCCTCAAATCCACAAAAATCAGCCTGCCTCTGCCTCCCAAGTGCTGGGATTAAAGGTGTGCACCACCATGCCTGGCTACATAAATTTTTAAAATTAAAAAAATTTAAAAACTGTCTTAACTCCACACTGCCCTTCAGTGGTGCTGATTGAAGTGGTTCTATGAAACTTAGTGCTGCTGGACACTCCATAGACAGGACTCAGTAAGTTCATGGAATGCCACACACCGTCTGCTCCTTGTCAAGATTCATAGTGAACATTAACATCCTGCAGATGGCTTCATCATTATCCTAAACCCCAGCACCTCCGTCTCTGACTGTGCCCACCCGCCTGCCCCAGCAGCAAGGTCTTTCAGCCTCAAAGCACACTACTCACGTCTTTGAACCACTCCATCTTCCCTCTAGTCCTGATGCCCTGTCTGGTCCTGTCCTCCCTTTTTTCCATTTCTAGACTTCCTAGCCCTTCACCTTACTTTTCTCTTAAAAAACAAACAAACAATTTTAATTAATTAATTTGTGTGTTCATGTGCAAGATCAGAGGACAATTTGTAGGAGTCAGTTCTCTCCTTCTACCCTCGTGGGGCTTGGGGGTTAAAATCAGGTTCTCAGGCTTGGCAGCAAGTGCTTTTACCTGCTGAGTCATCTTGGCCCCATCTTGATCCTTTCTTGCCACCATTCTAAGCTGATCTAGTTTTCTCTCTCAGCATCAAGACACACTCGCTGTGCTGTCCCCTAAGTGATGGGGTCCCAGAGAGGCTAGAGACAAACATATTCCACAGTGAGCCAGCCGCAGTCCTGCTGTTCAATTGCCCTGTAGGCCTGCCTGGTACCCAGCATAATTTCTCTCCATGTACACCTCTAGTATTCACAGAAGGGGTTCTTCTGAGGCTTTTCCAAGAGTACCCCACCTTGCAACTTGTTCCCATTCTTTGTAGAACACCCATCATGTTCTTTGGGGGAAAGAGATGACAGGAAGGAACCCCCTTAATTTCTGGCTCTATTGCTAGAGAGGCAGACTGGCACCCACACTTGGTCACTCTCTTCCCACCTCTCTTCCACATCCATCTCCTATTCCTCTGCATCATCTGCCTTTTAGTCTCTTCCTTCAGCCCATAAATGGTTAAAATCTCTTCCATCCAAAATATAAGCAAGCAAAACTCTCAATGGTCCTTTGAGGCTAGCTCCTCTCGTAGCTTCTAACATAATTTTCTTCTCTCCAGAATGCTTTTCAAAGACATCACATACATCTTCTGATTCCAATTTCACACTTGCCTTTCCAAGTGTCACCCATTGCATCCTGCCTTCAGACCCATGTCTCCTAAAATTGCTCTGGTCACAGTTGTTAAGCCTTTCTTGCTCATCCAAGGGGACCTCGGTCTCTGTGTCTCCCTGGAGTGCTTGCTGATGTTGGTCTATCCCTCTTTTATAAACGCACCGTGCCCCTCAGCTGGAAGGACTTCACTCCTCTGATTTCCTCCCCTTCCCTTCCTGCTCCCTTTGTATCACCCACGATCCATCTGTCCCCTACCTGCTGAGAGTCTCACGTCCTACTTTTGCCTTCTGCTCCTCTGATTCATCTCCCTGGGCATCTCGTCCACACTTAGGTCTTCAACCTAAGTGGACATAGATGACTCCAAAACTCTCATCTTCCCAAACTCTAAAACAACATTCTCTACTGTCCACTGAATCCTGGTCACCTCAGCAATATATTCACATGGAACGAAGCTTTTGGCATATTCACCTCATAGCAGCAAATGAGACCATCTCAGAGAAACCCGGAGACCTGGGAGTCACTGGTCACTTGCTCCCACCCCTGCCACACTCACTGGTCATTTATAATGTAAGGCTAACCTAGCCGCGCAAGGAGAATCATCTGGTAAACTTGCCAACATCACTTCCTGGGCCCTGCCCCTGGAGGACTGAATCTAAATCTCCAGGGCTGTTGTTTTTAGCTCAAAGCATCCTGGCCTTAGGGATCTGCTGTTCTCTAACCCATCCCCTTCTCTCCACTGCCAACATCACCACTGCTTCCCTGGTTCAGCACAACAGCCTCCTCTCTGGGCTCCTGGCGGTGTTTCCCCCTCTGACCCTTCTCCACAAAGCAGCAGTGGCAACTTGCAAACAAAACAAAACAAGACAAAACAAAAATGCAGCAGGGGTGGAGAGATGGCTCAGTGGGTAAGAGCTCTTGCTGTGCAAGTATGGGGTCCTAAGTTCAGATCCTCACACCCATGTAAAAATCCGGGTATGACTGCATGGGTGCCTGTAACGTCAGTACTGTAGTAGGCAGAGACAGGAGGAACGCTGGGACTTGCTGCCACCAGCTTAGCTCCAGGTTCAATGAGAGACCCCATCGCAAAGGAATAAGGTGGAGAAACAGCAGGATTGCTGGTGTTCTCCTTTGGTCTCCACATGTGTGAGCACAGATTCAAGCACTCCCAACATACATACACACACACACACACACACACACACACACACACACACACACACACACACCAGATCCATGGCTCCTCTCTGGCTAAATTCGTTCTATGTTCTCGCCTGGGAACATTGCATTTGTGACCCTTTGTCCTTGGTAGAAAACTTTGAGCTGCCTCTTCAGTCTTACTTCCTGCTTACCCCTTTTAGGTGATACAGTCCAGTCACATTGGATGACACGTGGTCCCCAAACACATAGTCCTGGCTTATGTGTTCATACCCCTCACTCGCTCAGCCCCTCCAGACCTGCTCTTCAGGTTCAACCCAGGTTGGACCGAACACCTGCCCGTCAGGTGCTATCAGACCATAGGGTGAGCAGAGTTTCTAGGTTTCTTGCCAGTGGAACAGTGAGCCCTCAGGACAGGTCTGGATCCTGACTGGTCCCTATCCCTGGAACTGCTCTCAGTTCCTGGTTCAAAGAAGTGTCAGTAAGGGTTAGTGAGCAGAAGGCAGGCAGGCACAGATGATGGGGGTGGGGGGATTCTGCCAGTTTATTTTGAGGACCATGCCAAAAGCTGAGTCTCCCCTACTTAGAAAGGGTCTTTCTCTGAATTTTGAGGCTGGGTCCACAGGTAAAGCATTGTGGGGGTATGTTTGTTGCCTATTGACTTTGGTGTTCCCTGGTAACAAAAGCAGCAATGACAGCTTGCCGTTCCCTTCCATCCAAGAGCTATCTAATGAGGTCTGGGACTTCTGAGAAGGCCTGGCCACTCTTGTTTGCCCTGGCTACCTCTGAACTGCATTGATAAAGGCAGTGTACTTACAAGGACTTTGGAGCCACCTCGCACTCTTCTACTGAACTGGGTGGGCCCGCTTCCTTCCTGGGCCTGCTTTGCCCTTGACTTTGTGCCTGAGCAACAGCAGTACTGTCCTCCTGCCATGACAGCACCAGCCTTCTCAAGACCCTCTTGCCACTCCCTTTCTGATTTTATTTTGGTGTGTATGTGTTAATGTGTGTGTGCATGAGTGTGCACATACATGGAAGCTACAGGTTGATATCAGGTGTCTTCCTCAATTTCTCTCCACCTTATTTTACCAGACACTGAACCTAGAGCTAACCAACTTGGTTAGGTTGGCTGGCTGGTGAGTTCCAGAAACCTGCCTATCTCTACTTCCCCAGGACTGGGATTGTAGGCACACCTCACCATGCCTGACTTTTTACAAGGGTGCTAGGGATTCAAACTCAGGTTCTTATGCTTGAACAGCAAGCACTTTACCAACTGAGCCATCTCCCTAGCCCCCAACCATCTCTTACCATGACTCTCCCACTCCCTCTTTCTCTCCTTCCTCTTTGGCCCATGAAATACCATTACTACAAGACCTTACCATTGCCTTTCTGCTTCATCCACAGCGCTATCTTCACCAGCTTTCCTTGGGCTACAAATTATGAATACTGGCTCCCAGCTTCCACACCCTCCTCCAGCCTCCTGTTCCCAACTGTGATCTTAAAATGGGCAATGTCTCCTCTCTGGGCAAGAGTGATGGAGTAGAGGACTGCATTAGCTGCATGACCCCCCCTTACCCCCCCTCATTGTAGAGATGTTAGAGTCTCTGTCGCGTTTGGTTATATGTTTGAAAATATAGACATGGTGTCATGTACCTAAAATCCTAGTGCCAGGGAGGTGGAGCTAGGAGGATCACTGGGACTTGCTGGCCAGCTAGTCCTACCCAGTCATTGAGCTCCTCATTCAGTGAGAGACCCTGCCCCAAAGAATGAATAAGGTGGCGAATGATAGACAAGACACCTGATGTCCACCTTTGGCCTCCACACGCATGTGCATGCATGCATACATGAACACATACACATTCATGTACCACAAATACAATAACAAATAAATTTAAAGAATAGGGGCTGGAGAGATAGGTCAGCGGTTAAGAGCACTGACTGCTCTTGCAGAGGACCCGGGTTCGATTTTTTGGTGGCTACAAACCAACCTTAAATCCAGTTCCAGGGGAATCTGAAGCCCTCTTCTGACCTCTGCAGCACTGCACGACACGGTGCACTCACATACATGCAGGCAATACACTCATACACATAAAATAAAAATAATAAACAAAATATTTTTTAAAATAAAAATAAATAAATAAGAGCTTCAAGGTAGCAATAGCAAAGCCTTCCTGCTTTCTATTTCCCGGTCCAGTTTCCAGGTCCTTCTAAGCTCATGGCCCTGTGTAACTGTGCAGGTGGCACATGTATCAAGCTGTCCCCCACCCCCACCCCTTCCCAGCTGGTGATGGCCCCTCTCCACTCTTGTGTTCCTGACTGCTGTCTCAGATGGCTTCTCAGGGACTCTGGGCAAGAGACCAGCCTGGACCATATCCAGAAGTGCTGGGAGGGCCCCTCTTCAGCAAGCCCTCAGAGCAGATCACCCCCGGGCCCCTGGGGAACCTTCACCCCCACACCACCTTGGGGCTATGGAATACTTCCATCCTTCTAAAATCGATGCACACTTATGAGCCCCACTGGCTGAGCCTGAGGAAAGGACACATTGATTAACTTCAATCACTGTCCTCTAAATGTTCGATTTTCAGCAGTTAAGACTTGACAAGAGCAGGACCAAAAAGCATCCCTTAAATCCAGAAAGAAGTGTTCCCATCTGATCCCCATAGGAAACAGAAGTTTACAGAACACAGATGTCATAAAGATGGGCTTTGATGGGTGGGCAAGGCTTTTTTTTTGGTGGTTTATTTATTATGCTAAGAAAGCACTATTTTTAATTTTTAATAACTACATGATTAGAAGAAGCATTTCATGAGAGCTTTAATATATTCAGTAACACACTCCAGAGCAAGAGCAACAGTACATCTCTTTCACAAGTGGCTGTAAGTTTCAAGGTTCACAGCTGAATTAATACAGTTATACAATATTGAACTCAGTAGAAGCCCTGTAAGACATAAAATTGAATGAGTTTTTAACCTTTAAAAAAGATCTCTAGCCGGGCATGGTGGTACACGCCTTTAATCCCAGCACTCGGGAGGCAGAGGCAGGTGGTTCCCTGTGGGTTCAAAGCCAGCCTGGGCTACATAGTGAATTCCAAGCCAGCTGGGGCTACAGGGGAACCCCTTCTCAAAAAGACCAAAAAAAAAAAAAGATCTCCATTTCATTTTAGAATATATTGTTCCTTGCAGAAAGACTCATTGTTTTTGCTACTAACACGAAGATGTTGCCACATGCATCTCTAATCTGTATGTATCTGATTACTACTAGTCATAATCGGTTGCACTTGAGTCCTTGGCACCTGTGTATGTCTATGAAGTCATCGGGTAGATTTCAACGGTAATGTTTATCAACTCTACTAATTAGCATGTAAATTTCCATGCTTCCTCCACAAATATAATACATTTTTAAAAATTTGTTGATTTTTTTTGCATGTGTTGTATATCACACAGAATATCCCTAACCATCTTATTCAACTATACACTCACTTCCCAGAGAGCACCTTCCCATAGCCTCCCTCTGCCCACTAGAGCCCTTATTCTCTTATATCCCTGCTACTGTCTGCTGTGTTGTCGGCACCCCCAGCCATTCCCCACTACTTGCCCTTCTGATGAATCTAGTCAGCCTATCTAGAGGTCTTTGTTTTAGGAGGGTCCACTGTCACTCATCTAGCAGCAATCAGTTGTCAACAGTTAAACAGTTCGAGAAAAGCCCTGCCTAGGAAATGGTGCCACTGATAGTAGGCTGGGTCTTCTGGATTACTATCTGGGAGTCCCTTTGGCCACCCTGGCCAGCAACTCAAAAGAAGGTATTTCCTATCTGGCATTGTTGCTTGTTATGTAGCCTTTAGCTATACATGGGGACTCTAAAAAATTATATTGGCCCCTTTAATCTTTGGTTATACTTTCCTTTTGGGTGTTTAAAACCATACAGTTGGCCCAGATAAACCAATTTATTTTTACTCTTAAGGTCATTTGAGGATCTGCTCCTCAGGGGTCACATGGGCTTGGGAGGAGCCCCTGGCTCCTCTCTTCTACCAGTTCCATCTAGGTGATGTGAAGATAAGTCAAAGGTCCTGCTCAACCATGGCTAGCTTCGCTTGGAAGCATGGAGGAAATGATTCCTCTGTGTTGACCCTCCTCTTTGTAGACTGGACACTGGTTCAAGTCAATCTCGTGGGGTCTCCTCGCCTACTTGATCAAGAGGACAGGTGACCCACCACAATTATAGGACATTATGAGAGATGCTCATAGTCCCCTGGAACTAGTCGACCTAGGAGGGCAAGGAGCAAAAACTGTCCTTTATGTCCCTCTGACCAAATTAGTATAGGCCTCAAAGTATGTCTGTTAAACATCCAAGAAGGTTAGTTCCACCAGTCTGGTATTTTTAATTACTGTGTGTCATGTAGATAAATCTTGGGCAAAGACCAATTGTTCTCAGATAAACCTTACCTAGACATATATTTCTTGATCTGCTACGTACAATTTGTCAGTAGGTTGTTTGTGTAATATGGTTCCCTCTGGTTTTTAAAACTAGCTAGGCATTACTTATCTCTCACATTGTCTCACCCCTCCATCATGGTTTTCCCAATTAAGATGACCCCATTTCACCCTTTCTCCCTTAATAATACCCTTCTCCTATGGTCCTACCTCTCTTGAGATCCTTCCTTTCCTTTATCCCCTAGGTTCCTTGTATAACCTTCCTTCCCCCCTCCCTTAAACTAACCCAATTTTATCCGTATCTCCCTTATTAAGGCCTGTTTCCTACTGTTCTTCTCTTTCAGGTTCTTTCTTTTCCTTTACCTCCCTGTTTCCTTTCCATTATCCTGGTTTCTGTAGTTATGTCTGTTTGCATACTTATTTATCAGAGTCTTGTTCTA
>NW_008359594.1:1676925-1678443 GCF_000622305.1 Nannospalax galili
GTTTTCTTTCCAATTTTCTGATGTAGGCACTTAGAGCTATAAACTTGCCTCTAAGGACAGCTTTCAGCATGTCCCAGAAGTTTTGTTGTGTTGTATTGTCTTTTCATTTAGTTCCAGGAATACTTTAATTTCTTTTTAAATTTCTCTTTTGACCCATTCATCATTCAGAAGTGTGTTCTTTAATCTCCATGTGTTCATGTGGTGATTAGGGCTTCTTCAGGTGTTAATTTTAAGCTTTATTGCATTGTGGTCTGACAGAATGCATGGAATTATTTCAATCTTTTTGCATTTGTTGAGGTTTTGTTTGTGCCCCAGTATATGGTCGATTTTGGAGAAAGTTCCATGGGGTGCTGAGTAGAAAGTATGTCCTTTGGTGTTTGGGTGGAATACTCGGTAAATATCTGTTAAGTCCATTTGATATATGGTTTTGTTTAATTCAGATGTCTCTCTGTTAAGTCTCTGGCCTGTTGACCTATCTAATGGAGATAGTGGGGTATTGAAGTCCCCTACTATTAATGAGTTGGGGTTAATTGTACTGTTTTTATGAAGTTGGGTGCACCAGAGTTTGGTGAATATATGTTCTTGATTGTAGTATCGTCTTGATTTATTGTTCCTTTGATCAAAATAAATTGGCCCTCTTTATCTCTTCTGGTTAGTTTTAGTTTAAAGTCTATTTTGTCAAATATTAGAATTGCTATGCCTGCTTTTTTCTTATTGCCATTTGCTTGATATATTTTTTTCCCTCCTTTCACTTTAAGATAGCGTCTGTCCTTGAAAGTGAGATAAGTTTCTTGCAGACAACAAAAAGATGGGTTTTGTTTCTTAATCCATTCACCTAGCCTGTGTCTTTTGACTGGGGAGTTCAGTCCGTTAATATTTAAAGTTATTAATGAAAGATGGGTATTGAATCCTGTCATTTTTATTTCTGTTTACATTAGTGAAATAGCTGTATTTTTCCACACTTATACCTTCATTGGATTACTTTCCGCAATCCCTTGGGTATAGTCATTCCTTTCTTCAGCTCTTTGTATTGCTCCCAGAACTCTCTGAAGGGCTGGTTTTGTGGACATGAATTCCTTCAGCCTATTTATGTCATGGAAGATTTTTCTTTCCCCTTCGACTATAATAGACATTTTGGCGTGATATCGAAATCTGGGTTGGCATCTGTGGGCATTTAAAACTGGGAATACTTTGGTCCAGGCTCCTCTGGCTTTCATAGTTTATGCTGAAAAGTCAGCTGTAATCCTAATGGGTTTTCCTTTATATGTGTTATGTTGTTTCTCTTTTGCAGCTTTCAGTATTGTCTCTTTGTTTTGTATGTTTAGTGTTTTTACTATTATGTGCTGTGGAGAGTTTCTTTTCTGGTCCTGTCTATTTGGTGTTCTATATGCTTCTTGTATTTGTATGGGCATGTCTTTCTTTAATTTTGGGAAAATTTCTTCTAAAATCCTGTTGTAGATTTGGTCCATGCCATTATCTTGAGGGACTTCTCCTTCTTGTATGCCCATGATTCATAAG
>NW_008359594.1:1678590-1697198 GCF_000622305.1 Nannospalax galili
CTCTGTTTTCCATTTCATTCATCCTGTTGGTGAGGCTTTCTCCTGTCATTTCTAATTGGCTTACTGAGTGTTTCACTTCCTTCTTCATCTCAGCCTGAGTCGTCTTCAATATTTCTAGCTCTTCCGAATTCATTCCGAAGTTTATCCCTATCTTCCTTCAGTTCTTTGATTTGCGTGTTCTTTAAATTCACTGAATTCTTTTATTATGTTTTTAATTGTTCTTTTGAGTTCCATGTCCTGCATTATCTCTAGGGGGTTCTTACTGTACTCCTCTAGAGGACTATTGGTATTTGATGGCGATATGTTGGTTTTTCATGTTATATTTTTGGTTTTTCATGTTATATTTTTTCTCTGTGATTTTGACATGTGAATTTCTTTTGTAGTTTCTGACTCTTGTGTCATATTCGG
The DNA here is from genome assembly GCF_000622305.1 of Nannospalax galili. Taxonomy (NCBI): domain Eukaryota; kingdom Metazoa; phylum Chordata; class Mammalia; order Rodentia; family Spalacidae; genus Nannospalax; species Nannospalax galili. Next base: position 1,678,999 of record NW_008359594.1, read on the forward strand.
GCCTTCAAGTTTCATTCTGCTTCTTTTTTTGAACTTTATGTGTCTTTGTGGTTTACTTTTTGGGTATGAAGAGCTGGTTCGTCTAAGCTTCTGGTTTTCTCTTTTGATTTTATATTGGAGTGGCCAGATTGCTTTTGTCTTCAGGAGTTCCCCCAGAGGCCCAAGTCAGATGAGGATCAGATGCTCTCAGGCTTTCTCCTAAGGTCTGGATCCCTCCAGCAAAGATTTTGGCCTCAGGAATTTGGGGGTTAGACTGGCCTGGGAACAGGGCCCAGGAAAGGTGCTGGTCTAGGACAGCTAGTGGCCATGCCACCCAGAAATGCAAAGGGAGATGGGGGCCGGGAAGGGGCCCCAAGGGCTCCTGGGGACTACACTGAGGAACTGGTTTGGTCTGGATGCAAAGGATCAGGAAGCAGAAAGGTCAGCCCCAGAGTCCAAGAAAGAAGCTGGCAGGTTGTGCAGCCCAGGGAAGCAGAGGGAGGTAAGGGCGGGGCCCAGAGGGCTCCTGAGGACCCCAGAAGGAGCTGGGTTGGTCTGGATGCAAAGGATCAGGAAGCAGTTGTGGTGTCCGTCCCCCGTCCCCTGTCCTCTGTCCTCCCCCGTCGTCTTCATGCCCCCCCCCCGCCACCTCCGTGTCTGGGGCACCAAGACAAGGAATGGGACAGGACCCAGGCTAGGAGGAGAGAGGGGCAGGGGAAATGGAGGGAAGCAGAGCCTTGTTTGTTTTTTAACCAAAGGAGGGAAAGTGCATTCCAGGGAGAGCACACAGCATGGTCCAAGGTTCTGAGATGGGAAGGTACGTGGCTGGTTCTAGAATGCTGTGTTGGGTAGTTTGCCTGAGGTGTACAGATGATGAAACAGTGGAAAGAGGCTGGAAGGAAAATCTGAGGTTTGCTGGGAAGAGCTATAAAAGAAAAAAGGACAACAATATGCTCAGGAAATGGGGACTATAAAACAGTTATTTAGGAGATAGAATAAGCTTAGTGTGATGAAAAGAATACATAGGGGGGCACATAGAAAAATGTATACATTTTATTGTGTAAATGTGAGAAAAATCGATGACAAGAAAGGGCAATTGCAAATGCAATAAAATGAAAAAAATTAAATATACAAATAAAAAAAAACTGAGATGAAATGTGTGTACTGCCTTAGTAGAAACTTTGAAAAAAGGGTACTCTTTTGAACTGTGTCAACGCAAAGGTAAGGGGGTGGCTTCCTCCACCAGGCCTTCCTGCCTGCCCACAGAGTGAAGAGCCTCTGTTTTAAGCAAAGCAAGCTATTGTTGCAATTACCCTGCCCTTTGCAGCTCTTTCAATCCACCTCTTGCACCGATGACCTGTCCTAAGCCAACAGCAAAACAGTGGCCTGGGCGTCTTCCAGCCCTATGAACCCAAGCCCAGGATTCACCGTTTTGCATCAGTGCAGTGGTGCCCAGGATGGTGAGGGTAGAGGTTGGGCCTTTTCCACCACTTTTTGGTTGGTCTTCCGAGTATGTGCCAACCCAAAAGGCCAGAGAGGAGGGGACCCAACCGGTTAGTGCCATCCAGAAAGGACTGAATGGGAAGAAAATGACTCCCATCCCCACGGCTTTACTACCCACTGTATAAAATGGATATTTTCAAACGCAGACAAAAGTAGAGAAATGATGTCATGATTCCCCAAATCCTCATTGTCTAACAACAGTTATCTCCTCCAGGCCACTCTGGTTTCATCAGACCCTCTCCCACCACCCATTTTAGAGCAGGATGTGGGCGGCATGGGGTAGATTTGGCAACCAGGGAGTTGGAGAGCGGTTCCGGTTCGGAGGCATCAAGGGAGGCTGGAAGAATGAAGGATGGGGTAGGGGCAAGATTGGGCGGGGAGTTGGGCTCACCCCACGTGGGGGCCCCGAGGTCGGGGGCGGTGCGGGGGCGGTGCGGGGGCGGGCCCGGGGGCGGGGCCCCAGCAGGACGCGGTGTGGGGGCGCTATTCTAGAGACTCAAGGCTCTTGGGGCTGGGCGCAGGACGCCAGTCTCGCCTTGCAGCTCCGAGTGTGCTCGCTGCGCCGCCAGGTCCCTGCCTGCAGCTGTCTTCACGCCACCCTCGCCACCACAGTCACTATGCCCAACTTCGCCGGCACCTGGAAGATGCGCAGCAGCGAGAATTTCGACGAGCTTCTTAAGGCGCTGGGTAAGCGGGTGAGGAGGGCGTGCCCCGACTGCAAGGAGCAGCTCCGAGGTACCCCGGGCCTGAGAGGGTGGACGCTGGGGAGGCCCATGTCGAAGGGAGTCTGCGGAGGGCTAAATCAGTCTCCTGTGCCCATCTGACTGTGGAGGAGAATTGTTCGCCGGAGCTCACTAACATTTGCTGGGCATTTGGCGCCTTCCCCGACGGTTCCATAGTGATCATAGTGAAGAACGATTACTAGAGTGCAGAGAGGGTTAGACACTTTAAATCTGGGGACTCAGTTTGAGACCAGGCTTTGTCATGCAGTCACTGGGTAACTCGGGAAAAGCCACTTTACAGTGTCTCTGAGCCTCAGTTTCCCTTCCCCAAAACCCGGGGAGGGACAGAGAGACCAGTAGGTTCATTTTAAGACCTCTGTCTAACGTCAGAGGATTTGGGAAGTGACAGACCCGGGGAGTGGGGTGAGGTCGGGTGACCAGAGCCGGTGCACACCTGAGCTTCCCTCCGCAGGTGTGAACGCCATGCTGAGGAAGGTGGCGGTGGCCGCTGCGTCCAAGCCGCACGTGGAGATCCGCCAGGACGGGGATCAGTTCTACATCAAGACATCCACCACAGTGCGCACCACTGAGATCAACTTTAAGGTTGGAGAGGGCTTCGAGGAGGAGACGGTGGACGGACGCAAGTGCAGGGTGAGGCCCCAGAAATCGCACAGCGCTCCCGGGTACCCCTTCCAAGCCAAGGTCCGCTGCGCTCTCTAGCTTTCGTTGCAGGGTGTGTCATCCGCGGTTTGCGTAGAGGTTTGCGCTACCTGGTTGTCCCGGACTTAAGAGAAAGCCCTGCCCCCATTCCCTCCCAACCCCATCTATTCCTAAGCCTCCTCTCCAGGCGCCAATGGGCGCGCTTAAAGCGCGGGCTCTGGATGGCTGGGCGATCGCGGCTGTGGTTCCTCCCGCGCTAACGCTGTGGGCGTGGAGTGGAGGTTGTGGGGACTCCTGGGGTCCTGTTCCGCGCAGCTGCTGGGTTACCTGTCGTAGGTGGGGCTGCAGATCTGGGTTCCTGGGCCGCCTGGGAACGCTTTGGATCCAGTTTCGTAGTCGGATTGTCTGTCACACCTTCAGCAGAGGTTCTTAAAGGACCGGCATGATCTTTCCAAATCTAAAAGCACCACAGGTTCTAGCTGAGAAAACGGATTAAGTGTCCTTTCTAAGTCATCAAGGGCAAGAGAGTAGAGGATAGATTTATGAGGCAGAGTCTTGCTATGTAGCCCTGGCTGTCCTGGAACTCCCAATGTAGACCAGGCAGACACCGAACATCCTTCTGCCTCACCCACTGCAGTGCTGGGGTTATAGGCGTCCCACCATGTCCAACAGGCAAGAGGTTTTTAATTTCTGAAAACATGTGCCCAGTGGACTGAAGCAAATTATTGCACAATGCTTTTTTGCACGTGCAAAAACTTCATTGGCTATAAAACCAATCTTGTTAGTCTTATTTTAATAATACCCCCCTTTCTCTAGTGTGGATTTATTTTTTCTTGCTTGTTTGATTGGTTAGTTTTTGTGGGTTGTGTTTTGTTTTCTTTTTGAGACAGGGTCTCACTCTAAAGTGCTACTGGGTTGGACTTGCAGCAGTCTTCCTGTTGCAGCCTCCCAAGTACCAGGATTAAAGGGATGAACCACCAAACCCAGCTTCTCCATGTTTCAGTTTTATTTCAATGTGGCCAAACTTAGAGATGAACCGCTTTAATCCCAGCACTGGGCAGGCAGAGGCAGGAGATCTTCATGAGTTCCAGGTCAGCCTGGTCTATCTACACAGCAAGTTTGGAGTTGGCCAGGACTGTATAGTAAGATCCTGTCTCAATAAATAAGTAAATAAATAAGTACTGCAACAACAATCTAAAGAATAGGAAATCATTTCTTCCATCTTTCCTGAGCCCATACCTGTCTGAACCAAATGTGAATCTGGTCACTAGGTTTGGGAGGACAGAGAGACACTGCTCCCAAGGCTCACTCAGGAGTTGGTCTTGGCCCATCAGAACCAGCATAGCTTGAAAATGATGTCCATGCTTAAGACTGGTGTGATCGGAGGTTCACCGCATTGTTTGAAAAAACAGAAGAACATGCTGGGAATATAGTGCAGTGCTAGGTAGGCTCTGAGTTCAATCCTCAGTGTCACAGAATTAAAAAAACCAACAAACAAACAAATGAAAAAAACCAAAAACCAGGGTGGTTATAGAATGAAAGTCTACTGGAAATGACTTAGCCATAGGTAGGGCTCAATTTGAGGACATTTAACTCTGGCCACTGCCAGGGAGGGCAATTCTGTTTTTAACAACAACAAAAAGAATCACATAACACTCTGGAGAGCAGGGCTTTAAAAAAATTCCCTGTCCCTTCCCCCACCTTTGCCTAATGAACAAGTCCCATGTGTTAGTTAAAAAGTGATTATGTGGACATTCAGCACTACCCAGCCCAGCTGTACCTCACCTTGCTCTCTATGCAGACACTGGAAAAAACTGTAGGGAATCCTCCTCTCACCCACCCACCTCCAACACCACTGAGACCCTTCAGTTTGGTCTGATTTTTAAAATGTTTCTGGAAGGTGGAAGCATTTTTAATCCTCAGAGGCAGAGATAACTGGTTTATTAAAGCAGGCTGGTCTACATCTAATGAGTCCAAAGAGAAAGGACAGTGTTTTTCTACAATCCAAGCAGTGAACCACACTGCTGATCTGCTGACCACTGATGTGATTGTAAACACAATGTCTAAACGGTTGTAACATTTTGTGGTTCTGAAGTCTAGGTCCTTTGAAGACCAAATTGCTTGAAGAGGTCCATTTTGATATAAATGAGTCATTGTGCTCTCTGAATTTTATTCATAGAGATGTAAAGCATGCCTAAGGCTTTGCTTCAGTGAGCCTCTGTGTATGTGATATAAGGTATATTTATACCCCATAAAATCCGTGACCAGCACTCTGAATTTGCACTTTATGTTGCTCAGCAGAGAAGATTCTGTGCCCTGCTGACAGGGACCATGTGTTGCTTCTCTGTACAGCAATTATTCTCCGGTTGTTCATTGTTGTCTTCCCCTCCTGCTGCTGAGACTATAATTAATGTCGCTAATGGTTTTCCTGCCCGCAGAGTTTAGCCACTTGGGAAAATGAGAACAAGATTCACTGCACACAAACTCTTCTTGAGGGGGACGGCCCCAAAACCTACTGGACCCGAGAGCTGGCCAGCGACGACGAGCTCATCCTGGTGAGGGCCCTTTGACCCTGAAACAATCCCAGGGTTACCCAGATGAGTCCTGAGGTGGGCCACACAAGTGTGCTGTCCTTGAGTTCCCATTTAGAGAAAGACATTTGCCCTCAGGGTTAAAATTTGAGTGGAAATCCTGGGATGACAATTTAAGTTACAGGAAATCATTGTTAAATGGTTGGCAGGAGAGAGTAGTGGTTGAGAAGGCAGGATCCCATCTGAGCCAGGCTGGGGTGCCCGGCATTGTCCAAACTGTTCTATCACCAAGGCAGTGGCAAGTGATACCCAATCTCCCCTCTGGTTTGGCTTGGAATGTGGGGGCTTTGTGAGATTCCTTCAGCTTACACAAGACAAGATTCTGCCTCCTCGCTTCATGACCTATTTTTCTAGCTGAGAAAGGTTTCAGAAATTTTTATCACATCAGCACTCATAGCCATAGAGAATATTTTTACCTCTAGACTTAACAAACTCTAATGACCCTCAGGAGCCAGGCAAGGAATTCTAATTTGGGAAGTGACTGAATGCAACAGTGTGGACAGGTGGGATTTTAAAGACCAGAGAAGGTGAGCTCTATTTAAAAGTAGGCAGATTAAAGCATGTAAAAGACCCCCAGCCAAACAAACCTTACCAGGCCAAGTTTAAAGCCCTTAATGGTGACCATGCCTGTAATCCAACATTCTGAAGGCTGAGGCAGGAGGATCACAAGTTCCAGGGCCATATGAGCTATATAGTGAGATCCTGTCTCCAAAAAAAAAAAAAAAAAAGGGCCGGGGGTAGGGGCCCATGCCTTTAATCCCAGCACTCAGAAGGCAGAGGCAAGCGGATCTTTGTGAGTGCAAAGCCAGCCTGGTCTACATCGCGAGTTCCAGGTCAGCTGGGGCTACAGGGAGACCCTGTCTCAAAAAGAACAGCGCCGGACATGGTGGTGTGCACCTTTAATACCAGCCCTCGGGAGGCAGAGGCAGGCAGATCTCTGTGAGGTCGAGGCCAGCCTGGTCTACATAGTGAGTTCCAGGCCAGCTGGGGCTAGAGGGAGACCCTGTCTCAAAAAGAAAAGTGCCGGACATGGTGGTGTGCACCTTTAATACCAGCACTCGGGAGGCAGAGGCAGGCAGATCTCTGTGAGTTCGAGGCCAGCCTGGTCTACATAGCGAGTTCCAGGTCAGCTGGGGCTACAGGGAGACCCTGTCTCAAAAAGACCAAAAAAAGAAAGGAAAAAATATCCCTTTAGTTTAATCACATCTCCCCATTTTTAGATAGAGGAAAAGAGGGGAGACTGGGAGAGCAGATAACCCCATGTCATTCAGAACTGACTAAACTCTCCCCCTACCCTACAGAAAAAGGAAAAGCCCTTATGGGTAACCCACAGTTGCATCCTTTGTTCTCCATTAGGTATTTTGTTAATATCATCTACGACTTCCTGCTCCATCACCTACACATACTGAAATTTGGTACTGGAGTCAGGGCAGTTTGCTGGAGAAAGACGCCCTGTGTGACCCTGGCATGGACCTTTCCTAGTTCCAGCCCCCTGCTGTAAAATGAAGGACTGAGCTGAAGTCTGGCTCCTGGGGTTCCTCTCAGCCCTAAAATTACATGTTTGGTTTGCAAGAAGACCCTAGATTGAGCCATCTCTCCTACTTTGAGGCTGCTTGACACCCCTCCCACCCTTGGCCTTTGCTAGGATGATTAACTTGCTTTTCTCATTTCATGGACAAAAGGGCTGGCTTAATTTGCAACCTGGTTAATGTTGTTTCCAGAAGAGGGCTACTTGATGGGCTTGGGGAGAAATTTGAGGCTGAGAGTTGGAAATCTAGGGGAATAGGCATATATGGTTTACAGAGACCAGAAACAGGAAAGAATGACCTGAATTTAGAGTTCTTAAATCTAGCTGAGGGCTAAGTAGGATTGATCAGTATATGTCAGAAAAGTACGATTTTGAGGACCTCTGTTATACCGAATAGTGGAGGTCATAGGCTAAATTCCCCTAAAGGACGAGACCACATCTTGTCTCCCCCCACCCCCCCACTCCTCCCTGGCATCCTTCTCTGGTTCAGTGAGCATATATACAAACCTCAAAGGGAACATTAATTCCTGGCATTTGGGATGTGAAATGTGGGCTTTTGTTTCAAGGGTTATTACCATTAATAAATCCAAAACGTTGGGAGATGTAATCTTCATATAACAAGAGGCAAATTACTCCAGTTAAGTTGAAATAAGCTCTCCCAGCGCCAACAGTAAATTGCCCTGGGCTGTAAATTGTCTTCCTTTGAAATCTGAGTACACTCCCTTACACTGCTCTGAAATATTCTATAGAGAGTTTCTTTCAGGAGCCTGTAAGCATACCTTGTAGACTGAAAGGGGCATTTCAAATGTGGTTAGAAATGTGGGGATTTCTTCCCAAGTCATGAAGCCATTTATTTGCCTGGGTGAGCTTCATATAGCTAAAAGAGCTGCTGCAGACACGGCAAAGAGTGAAATTCCAAACTTTGGCATTCCATTTGACACTGTGGCCATAGAGCTCAAGGGGTTCTGGGAAATCAGCATGACTCTGGGGTGCAACAATTAAGAAGTGGATTTATGGTGGAAATTCCACCCCCTCCTGCACATACCCTGGACTGAGAATCCTCTGCATTCCTCACTAATGGGGAAGGGAATGGCTGTCTGGAAGCAGGTAGAACTCAGCCTGTCTTAGCATGAGCTCCTCAGTAATCCATATATACTAGAAGTAGTTCTCAGAAGCAGGTAATGAAGCCTTAGCAACTGTCCTGAGAGCATCTAGTTACTAAGGGCTCCAAGGGTAAGAATCTGAAGATTTCCCATAAGCACAGACAACTATTATGTCAATTAAAAGGCTACAACAGGGCTGGTAGAGTATTTGCCTAGCATGTACAAGACCCAGCATTGCAAAATAAATACGTAGATTTTTAAGAAAAGAATCTAAAAACCCTGAGATAATTAAAGTCTTAGCCTAGTGGTTTAGCTGCTCTTGAATTGCAGACCATTTGGGTAATCTGAAAGATAAGGACCCTTCAGCAGATAAGCATACAAATATTCCCACATCAGGGCCACAGACTGGGGAGGCTTTGTCTGGTTTTTGCACATTCCACATTGCTTTCCCTGTTCTAAATGCCTGGGAGAAGCCTGGGAGAGCAGGCCTGGGAGTAATTTGTAGTTCAGGGGAAAGTTGAGACAGCTTATTTATATGGGTGATATCGTTTCAGGAGCCAGAAGAAAATGTCCCTCCCCATCTGTGGAATGATTCGTGCCCTCCCTATAGCCAACAAAAAGCCCTAGAATCTTAGCTAGAAAGAGCCTTGGGATCATCTTGTTCAAAGTTACCCTTCCCATCAGCACCACCCTGCCCACCCTGAACAGGCCAAGAGAACAAAAACTTGCCTAGCTTGACCAGCTCTGCCTTACAGAGCCAGGTCCGAATGCCAATGCTGCAATCTTGCTGCTAAGACAAATTTTCTGGTTTGGAGGTAACAAGTATCCATGGGGAATTGGTTCTAGGACCCATGCAGATACCAAAATTTGTGAAAGCTCAAGTTCTTTATATAAAGTAGTATTTGCATTATGACCTATACACAACCTCCTGTATTTTTAAAAATCATTCCCAGCTTACTTACAATACCCAATACCAAGTACATGGCATGTGAATATGCTATACTGTCTTGTCTAAGGAATAGTAACATGAAAAACAGTTGTGCATGTTCAGTACACATACAAGTTTTGAAAAAATGTTTTCAGTCTGTGGTTGGTTGAATGAGAAGATGGAGAAGCTGTGGATACAGAGGGCTTGGCTGTACTGGAAGCAGGCTAGTCTCTCCCAGGCCAGATGTCTGCTTTCCAAAAAGCAGTTGTATCCCATCTCCAAAGCAATCCCATGTGGCTTTAGCTGCTTTAGCTGCCTAAGCCCCCTACTCTCTTGTAGTCACTTGAAAGGAGGCAGAACCCCTTTAGAAATACCCAATATATTTGTCTCCTTTAAATTTCATTCCAAGATGAAAGCCAGGAAATTTGCATTTCTTATAACAGGATTCACAACTTCCTGAAGCACAGGAGGATGGTTTATAATAATTCTATACCCTATTTGCTTCTTTGCTGAGAGGAAGCTTGGGGAGAACCCTTCCCAACCCCCAGCCCCATGCCTTGAGTACTTAGCATGAGCACAGAGCACAGGAAATTGGATGTCTGATATAAAGAGTTGTCAACAGGGCAGTCAGTGGTCATGTTGGCAATATGCTTTAAACATTTTCATACAGGCATCTGTACTGATTGGTTTTCCTTTTCTTCTCCTGTGCAGACATTTGGCGCCGATGACGTGGTCTGCACAAGAATTTATGTTCGGGAATAAAGGTGGCCAACTTGATTCCACTTTCATGACAGGATACGAGTTTCCCCGAGGAGTATGTCATAGGCCTGAGCTGCCAGTGGGTCTTCCCTCCCCTTCCTCATTCCTCCCCCAACCCTGTGAACATTAGCCAACCTGATTTTCCCTGTGACAGTGTAGTGCCCCCTTCATTCCCCAGACCCTTTGTTGCCTTGTGCATCCCTGGTTTGGCATTTGCATGGTTGTACCAGTCATTAAACTGGTTGAACTCATCTCAAGGCTCTTTCCTTTGGGGGACTGCTGCTTCTGTTTCAGAATGACAGTTGAAGCAGCACTGTGTTGGTCTGCACCCTGTTCTCAGCTTCAGCCTAAGTACAGTGCATTAAACACCCATCAGCAGGCACAAACTGAACTAGTTGAGACCGGTGGTTCCTGGCAGGAAAAATGGCACAATCCAAAGGCTTTATTGAGATGAGCTTTCGAGGAAGGGACAGCTTACATGGGTGTTTATAGGGTCAGGATAAAGACAGCCTGCAAACAAGGGCAAGGCCCTCAGAGACTAGCTGTAGGGGGAGCCTCACCAGTCCAAGGCCTGAAGTCAGAGGAAAGGAAGGGTCAGCACACCATAAGAACTGTAACCTGAGGGAGGGGCTCGTGTACAGGAGCAGTGGGAAGAGAACACAGCCACTGTCAAAACCATGACCCCAATGAATGGGGTTGTGGAAGACTTTGAATGTGGGGTTCATATCATGATGTCTCATTCTTCAGTTTGCCTGTTTTTGCATTGTCCAATATCGCTGGACCGTACAGGGTGAGAGATCAGGGGCAGGGAAAGGGTCCTATTCAGAGACTCCTTCCCAGGACAGACAGTGGATCTGAGCAGGCACTATAGATAATAATTCTCACACTTGCCAATGTTTCCATTGGAAAATCAGGAGATTTCACCCTAAAAATCTGGATTTCAGGGATGGGGCTGTTGCTCTGTTGGTAGAGTGCTTACCTAGCATGCATGGAGCCCTGGGTTTGATCCCAATGCCATATAAACTGGGCATTGTGCAAAATGTCTTTAAACATCAGCACTGAGGAGGCAGAGGCAGGAGGAGCAGAAGTTTAGGGTCATCCTCAGCTGCACAGCAAGGTAGAGACCAATCCTTAAGAAAAGAAATTGAGAATCCCTGGCATGCATTCCTATAGGACAGCCTCTGGCTGGGCAGCCTCCGTGCTTGTACCCTCTGCCTCACCGATAGCCTCACTCTGGCCCTGCTCCCATTTACACGCTTGCTTCATGCCTTGTCATTCTAGGCATGTGGGTTCTCAGCAAAGCTAGGTCAGAGTGTTGGGGCCTGGGCAAGAGCCTGATGCCCTCAAAGAACTCACATTGTGTCCTGAGGCGGATACCCAAAGCCCAGGTGTACACATTTTCCTGAATCCTCACACCTCTCCAGTCCAGAGCCCTATTTTCCTCAGGATATTTTGCTCCTCCAGAGATACTATACTGTCAGCTCAAGAGATACCTATACCCTCAGCTCAAGGGAGAAGGTGCCCATCTAGTGCTTGCTCAGATCTCTATAGTGTGCCTCTGTGATGCTCTCCATTAAAGCACCAGTTGCTTTTTCTAAAGCACTACTTCCCACAGGCCCAGTGTCACCAGTGCTGATGTATCAAGTGGGGCTGGATTCTGGGTCAGAGTCAGGAGGAAACCTGATACTGTGCTACACTTTGTCTCTGGGGCCCTGAAGTGCTGGGCTTGTGCCCAGAACCTCCTAAAATCCTTTATGACAACAACTCTCTCCTTCCTGCTCTACTCCAGTGCTCCTGGGACAGAGGGTACAGCCCCGTGCACCATCCCCTGTACCCTGCTAGCTTATCTTCTCTGGCTAGACCACTCACTAAATACACCCAAGTCCATACTCAGTGTCCTAAAGCGTGGAAGTTGAGTAGAGCGCTGGAGGAGCTACTCTGTAGCTTCCTAGGGGAGGAGATGGGGTGGGAGACTCCTGGTGATATGCCATGGGTAGGAAGCGTATTCCCCTGAGTGGGAACGTCCTGGGCTTAGAAGAAAGAGGCTGAGCTGGCCACCTCAGAAATGATGAGGCTGGCTATGAAGAATGTCCTGACTGCTCGTGGACTGTGGAAGGACTGAGCAAGGCCTCAGATGTGCTGCTCCCTACCCCTTCCTGGTTCCTACCACTGCTCTGTCTTCTACAGATCTGGATTTGCTCCATAAGAACTCTACCCTGCTCTACTGTGGTATCCTTTCGGAAGGAATGGACTGGTTGCAGGGAGGTTGCAAAAGGCCTTCCTACTCCTCACTTGGAATTAGCCTATTTCCATCCTGTTCTTTTATACATGGGACATGTTACATGGGACACGTGCTTCTTTCAGATTAGCCTTCATAGGGGATGAAGAATGAAGCAGGGTGAAGGGAGTTGTCCCCCTCACCTGCCTGACAGCCAACAGGAGTGGGTGCGGACGTTTAGATGACAAGCTGCTGCAGCCTGACTCTCTTGAATATTACTGGTTTTGCATTTTCCAGATAAAAGGGACAATGTTTCTCAACCCCTCATGGAATACCTCTCACTAGACACCAGTGTTCTGTGGAATCTGCTTGGCATTGCTGCTCTAATCTTCAGCCCTATGTATTTGAGTATAGATGTATTACATATATATGCAAGATGAAAATCTTTAAAAAATTATTATTATTGATGGGGCCATGCATTTCACAGTGCATGTGTGGAGGTCAGAGGACAACTTTTGGGAGTCAGTTCTCTCCTTCCACCATTATGTGAGTTCCAAGGATGGCCAGGCTTGGACATCGGGCACCATTACCCACTGAGCAACATTGCTGGCCCCAAAGATGAAAATATAAACAAAATATCACTGTTGTGAGAATAATCTAATACTTGTTACTCTAACCTTGCTCTAAATGTGCCTCTCTCTTAATGGGCAATCTCCATGCAGAAAGGACAAACTCTTTGGTACGGCATTCTAAGTTCATGATTTGGCCTCACCAGGTAAAATAGAAGCAATGGGTCCACCACATTTGGCTTCACATTCTGGGTACGCTTTTAGTTGAAAAGTGCTAGAAATCCAACTGCAGCCAAAAGCACTTTAAAAGCAGTATACTAAATGAAGAGAAACCACTCACAAAGGATCACATATTATAGGATCCCATTTAAACAGAAATGTCTAAATTAGCCAAATCCGTGGAAGCGCAAAGTACGTTGGTGGTTGCCTAAGACTGGAGGTGTTTGGGAGAAATGGGGAGTAACTGGTACAGTTTTTTCTTGGGATGATGAAAATGCTTTAAAACTGACATGGTTGCACAACTCTATGAACTAAAAACCGCTGAATTGTATGCTTTAACTGAGTGATTGCACACTCTGTGAATACAGTTTATAAAGCTGGTGGGTTTTTAGAAAGCTGACTTCCTGGCTGTGAGGCATGCAGAAGCTCTCAGCAATGAAAAGCAGCCAACACCCTGAACTCAGTCCCCTGAAGTGCCTCTGACAGTCCATGTCTTCTACCATCTTGTCTTTGTTTGCGACTGGTTTGGGTCTGACTGTGGGCCAGTCACAACTAAGGAAGAAGTAGGGTATGGTGGGCAATTGGCCAGTTATGAATCATATGACCTCCTAAGTGGATTAGAGTCTACTAAACAGATGAGCAGAACTGGGAAACAACGGGCAGTTATGAATTGTGGTTACCACCACCCACCAGGCTGACTAGAAAGCCTCGGGTAAATTATTCAACCACCGTGAGCCTTGACTTCTTGCAATGTAAGAGACAATGATACCTGGTATGACTGACATGTAGATTAGATGGATTAAGGCATGTAAAGTGTTAGGAGCTTTGGAGGTTCCCACATAAAGTCAAAGGGCACCATCTAAGTGTAAGGCCAGCATCCACCTGCCTTAGGGCATGGTCTCTGCCTGTCCCTAGTGCCAGAAGTGGCACCTTTTGATGTTTGCCTCCCAAACTGGCTCGGAGTCATAGGTTGCCTTGGGCCTGTAGTTTCTGGTGTGGTTCTATGCTGTCACTGCACATTTTCTAAATTTCTGTCATATTCTACCAACTAGACTGTGAGGTTCCAGAGGCTAGGAACGTAATGGCTACTTATACATCTCTGCACCCCTGTAGGGCTTGGGAAATGGGGGAGATCTGATTATCTGACTGGTAGAAAGCCAACATTTTCTGGGACTCAGACCTTCCTGAATGGAAGTCTTAAGAGAGATGTGAAGTTGGGGAGCAAATAGCAATAACTGGATTCAGGAGTAGCTTCTTGGGTGGACACAATACAACACGTCACAAGTCATCAGGCAGAGTCCAGAACTCACTTACAAGAAAAATGCATAAAAGGAGGAATACTTGAAAATGACAAACATGGATTGCTTGACCCTTTTCAAATCCTCTTTCCTATGTTCAAACCCCAAAGCAGAGATGGGAAAAATTACTTATTTTCCCAGCCTGTATTGTGACCCAGTTTTGCCCAGAGAAACACAAGGAGAAGTTGGCTAACAGGCTCCTGAGAGAGACCTTTTCTTCTTGATAAGAGAGGAGCACCTGAGAAGCTAATTGGTTTATTTCTTCTGAATAAGGTGTAAAGTTGTCGTGCTTAGAACTAGTGCAACCATCTTAGGACCATGAGGAGATGGTCACAAGACTGGACCAGAGTCATGGAGACTGCAGCCCCTGCTTCCCTTTGGGATATAACCATGTGGTTTAAAAAGAAGAAATCTTTCTGTTGTTTAAAACAGACATTCAGATATCTCAGCTTCCATACTTACACTGAAAGCATCCTAATATACCCTATAACATAAAGAACAGTGCCAGGCATGCCGTCACACCCCCACTGTCAAGCACTCCAGAGGCTGGAGGATCACAAACTGAGGCCAGTCAGGGGCTGGAGAGATGGCTCAGCGATTAAGAGCACTGGCTGTTCTTGCAGAGGCCCAGGTTCGAATCCCAGCACCCACATGGCAGCTAACAACCATCCATAACTCCAGTTCCAGGAGATCTGATGCCCTCTTCTGTCCTCTGTGGGCACTGCCTGACACAAGCGCACTTACATACATGCAGGCGTAACACTCATACACATAAAATAAAAATAAAACAATCAAAAACAAAACAAAAAAGCAAACTAAAACAAAAAACAAATTGAAGCCAGTCTGGCCTACGTGTCCACACGACCAGACCTTGTCTCAAAATTATTCAAGAATCTTTTCTTCGTGATGACTACTCGCACCATGGGAAGTAGACAGTGTGCCTTCCTGCTCAAAGGAAGTACTGTTAAGCTATTTTATGACTGTTCCAGCCCTATTCATATTTATTATAATCTCCATCTCAAGCTCCTCTTCCTTTTAGTCCCCTCTCATTGCCATGGCAGCTAACACTTTATAACATACAGCACAGATGTTACCAGGGGAAATATGGAGTAGCAAGCCTGAATATGCAGCCTTCATTCCCCCACCCACATCCCACCCACTCCTTTCTGAGGCACCTGTCCTCTGGGAGTAACCCTAAGGTTTTTCCCTTCCTTCCTGGCACATTACTGTAACTACCCATTAGTGTCAGGAAAGTTCTCAGATCTTGTCAAAAACATCACTTGCATCTATGCAACATCTAGAAAATTGCACTCTGACATAAAAGAAATGCAGGATGTCAGTGGGTGAAAAATGAATATTCATAAAGTCCCCAAAGGGCTAGAAAAAATGAAGGTCCGAATATGCCTGAAGTCATCAGCAAAGACTTAAGCTGCATGGGCAGTTGTGTTTATCCCAAACTATTGGAGTCTCTTCTCCTTTAAGCATCTTCAACTGTAAGCAGGTGGGACCCAGAGAAAAGAAATGAGTTGCTTGTGGCCCTTGCTTAAGGTACTTACTAAGGTCAAGGGATTTTTTCAATGGACTTTGCTGCCATTCAAAACAAGACTTCATATTACAGAACGCTTCAAGGATACATAAAAGTGGAGATAATCTTACGATTCCTTGTGCACCCACCACCCCACTTCTGGAATGATCATGACCAATCTTGGCTCAACTACTCTCCCCTTTCCAGGTTTTTTTTTTTTTTTTTTTTCAGTCTTTTTGAGACAAGGTCTCCCTGTAGCCCCAGACAGCCTGGAACTCACTGTATAACCAGGCTGGCCTCAATCTCACAGAGATCCGCCTCCTTCTGCCTCCCAAGTGCTGGGATCAAAAATGTGCACCACCACGCCTGGCACCAGATTATTTTTAAGCAGATTGTAGACATTTTAAGATTTCGCTTCTGATTTTCCAGTATGTATCTCTAAAAGTTACTGATTCCCTTGACAATAGCTTCAATACCAGTGTACCTTAAATATTATTAATAACAGTGGTTCCTGCCTCACCAGTATTTATACTTGCCTGATTGTTTCATAACTTTTTTAACCTGTTCAAACTGAGATTGTAATAATCATATTCTGTGCTCAGTTATGGCCCAGAGGGCTCTTTTAATCTCCCTTTCCCTCTGCTTCATCTTGTTCTATTTTTGGAGCTACTGATTATTTGTCCTCTGGAGCTTCCCATAGTCTGAATGTTGATGAATACATTTCGTTAGTATTGTTTTAACATGATGAGTAAATTGTGGGCTGGAGACATAGCCCAGGCTATAGAGTGCTTGTTTAGCATGCACAAGGGCCTAGGTTCAACCCCCAGCCGGATTCTAGGTTGATTCTTTGGCAAGGAGGGCGTATGCTGAGCTGCCTCTGGGAGGACTGGTGATGTCTGGCTGCTTCTCTCCCTATGGTTTTAGCAATCACGGGAGAGTTGCCTCGATTCATGATTTCATTAAAGTTCAAGCAGTTCTGCCTGCTTTCTATTGTTGAGATGGAATGTTTCTGTGGTTATCCCAAGCTGCAGTTTATATCGGAAAATCAGAAAAAAATGCCTGACTCTTTCCCTGCGTTTGCCAGTTTTCAGAGCGATGAGTTGATTCTCCTGGCATCCTTCAATGGTGACTAACGCCTTTCCTTTTCTTTTCTTTTCTTTCTTTCTTTTTTTGTTTTTGTTTTTTTCTGTTGCTGTTGTTATTTTTGTGGGGTTTTTTGAAACAGGGTCTCCCTTTAGCCTCAGCTGGCCTGGAACTTGCTATGTAGATCAGGCTGTCCTCAATCTCACAGAGATCTACCTGCCTCTGTTTCCTGAGTGCTGGGATTAAAGACATGCACTGCCATATCCAGCCTGTCTTTTCATATTTTATTTAGATTTTCTCCTTTTTCCTCTTGGAGTGTCACTACGCATTCACAGATTAAAACCTACTTTGTGTATTTTGATCAATTGCAGCTATTGTCCTTGTTGGTACTAAGTGCTGCATCTTTGGCCAGTGAGAGAGAGTCCCCTCTTTTTGATCCTTAAGGCTGATTCAGTAAAACCCTCCTCATCTTTGATAGTTTCTGTTCATTCTCTGGGCCTGACAAGATGCGCCTGCTCATTTTGTACGTTTCTGGTTCCTAGCTTGGAATCCATTTCTCCAAAGAGTCTAGTTTTTAGGAAACAGTGATGTTTAAGGCTGGAGATGTACCTCAGTCATAGAGTGTTTACCTAGTATGCACAAGGGTCTGAGTTCAAGTCTCAGTATCAAAAAAAAATTTAAAGGAGAAAGAGGGCTGAAGAGATGGCTCAGCAGTTAAGAACACTGGTTGTTCTTGCAGAAGACCCAAATTCAAATCCCAGCACCCACATGGCAGCGAACAACTGTCCGTAACTCCAGTTCCAGGGGAGCCAACAGCCTCTTCTGTCCCCCTCAGGCATTGCACAACACGAGTGCACTTACCTACATGCAGGCAATACACTCATACACATAAAATAAAAAATAACAAAAAAATTTTTTTTAATGGAGAAAGACATTGGCTGGGCATGGTGGCACACACCTTTAATCCCAGCACTCAGGAGGCAGAGGCAGACGGATCTCTGTGAGTTCAAGGCCAGCCAGCTGGGGCTACAGGGCGACCCTGTCTCAAAAAGACCAAAAAAAAAAAAAAATGGAGAAAGAGGGACTGGTGAGATGGCTCAGCAGTTAAAAGCACTGACTGCTCTTGCAGAAGACCTGGGTTCAATTCCCAGCACCCACATGGCAGCTACGAACCATCCTTGATTCCAGTTCCAGAGGAATCCGAAGCCCTCTTCTGACCTCTGCAGCATTGCACGACACGGGTGCACTCACATACATGCAGGCAATACACTCATAGACATAAAATAAAATAGTAAACAAAATATTTTAAAAATGGAGAAAGAGACAGTGGTGTTTAAACCCACAATCAAAAATAAACATGGTGGCCACACCTGTAATCCTGCTACTCAGAAGGCTGAGACAGAAGGATTGCTATAAATTTGAGGCCAACCTGGGCTACGGGGTGAGACATTGTCTCAAAAAAAAAATTTAGAAAAGGAGCCATCATCTAGGGACCAGAAGAAGGGTCTACTTTCC
>NW_008359594.1:1697460-1710879 GCF_000622305.1 Nannospalax galili
TTTATGTGTATGAGTGTATTCCCTGCATGTATGTGAGTGCACCCGTGTCATGCAATGCCACAGAGGTCAGAAGAGGGCTTCGGATTCCCCTGGAACTGGAGTTAAGGACGGTTCATAGCCACCATGTGGGTGCTGGAAATCGAACCCGGGTCCTCTGCAAGAGCAGTGCTCTTAATCGCTGAGCCATCTCTCCAGCCCTGCTTTCTTCTTTTTTGATAAGCAAGTGGTCCTGCTGTGTTGCCCAGACTTGCCTTGTACTCCGGGGCTCAAGCAATCCTCCTGCCTCAGCCTCTCATGTTACTAGGACAAGCAGTTGCCATCATGTCTGACTCAAGAAGGCATCTACCTTTTTTTTTTTTTTTTGTCTTTTGAGACAGGGTGTCATGTGTCCAAAGCTAGCCTTCAATTCACTGTTTAGCCAAAGATGGCCTTGAACTTCTGACCCTCCTTGCCTTTACTTCCTCAGGGCTAGGATTACATCTGGTCCTTGTGATTGAACCCAAAGCTTTGTGCATGCTATGTAAGTACTCTATCAATGAAACTATCTCCCCATCCCTGAAAGGTGCCTAATTTTGATTTTAAGATAGAAGCCAATGTTTTAGGACCCAAGAGACAGTTCAAAGACAGCAGAGAGGCTCTGTACTCCTTTTTCCCTTTCTCTTCTACTTGCAGTGATGCTAAACAGCATCCCACTGACATCAATACCATGTTCAGCTTCCTGAGACAGACTCTTCCTTTCGCTCAGAAACCTGGCTAGGTTTGGGGCAGTCCCTTTGTGGCAGGGAGTAGAAGAGATTAAAACATTTGTCTGCAACTCAGCTCCAACCTCTAGGGCAATTGTCTCAAACAAGATGTAACATGATGGGCTGTGATCACTTCCAATCATGTTACCATGTGGGAGGTGGTAGTAAGTCTTCATTCTTTAGTACGAAGATAAAGCATAAATTCTGAACAAAAAACAAATTTCCCCTCGTAAGAGCTAACCAGGCCCAACTTTGTCCAGCTTCTAAGATCAGTTGGGAATGTGTGTGTACAAAATGGTATGGTGGTAAGTGAGAAGAAAATTCTAAGGAGGTTTTTACAAACATTACATGCTAGGTTTGTTGTGACTGGGTAATTTATCTTTCCAGGAAAGTTACCTGTCAGGCTTGGAGGAATTTATGTAATCAAAAATAATGACAGCTGCAATTTTATAATACCATTTGTTTCCATAAGAGAGGAAAACTCATCAGTTGCAGTGAATGAAGAGAGGCGGGGCCTACAAAGTGGAATTTGACCAAACTCTCAGAGCAGCTGTACTCAAGGGAAGTGGGATTTGGGGATTCTAGCATTTTTTAAAAATTGGCTTCAGAAAAATGTGTAAGAAAAAAGACCTATTGAGTCATGAACTCTTAGAAACAACATAATGAAAACTGAAAAGTCTGTGGAAGTAAGAGGAGACGAAAATTTCAGAATGCATGAAATGAAACTCAGCGCAGGAATAGAGGCAGAAAAACAGGATTAGGCCCCATTTAATTATTCATTTATTTCTTTATTTTAATGGTTGTGGTGGTATGGGTCAGTTCAAAGAGCATACCAAGAGAGCAGATCTCCGGCTGCCCTAGCTTCTCTCTGAATCTGGCTCTCCCTGGGCCTCCAGTTGCACATCTGTGCTAAAGGAAAGTTGCCAAGCTGGGCTGTCTGTATATAAAGCACCAGGGACTACCAACAGGGAAATGGCTCAGTCCACCACAGCAAGCCACACCATGGAGTTTTGTGTAGCTGTTGGACACAACGAGGTAAACACATTTAGACTGATGTGGAGAGATGCCCAAACCGTATTAAGCTTTTTCTTTTAAATAGAGTGATGATGTAGTTTAATGCAAAAAATAAAAATGATCTACTCAGCTCTTTCCAGGGTTATGAAACTTTCCAACACTAGAGACCACACTCCAAAGTGTTCATAGCATTTACGTCTGAGGAGAGATGATTTTACTCTTTCTGTATTATAGAATTCATTCATAATGAACATGTGCTGATTTTACAATTTAAGACAAATTTTTATTTAGAAAGTGAGAGATTTGAAGCTGGGGTGTAGCCCAGAAGTAGAGCACTTTCTTGAGCATGCTTGAAACCCTGAGTTCAGCACTGGTATTGATCAATCAACCAATCAATGAAGTAAGAGATTCTAGCTGGGTGTGGTGGCACATGCCTGTAATCCCAATACGCAGGAAGCAGAAGTAGAAACATTGCCTTGTGTTCAAGGCCAGCCTGGACTACATATTGAGACCCCCCCCCATTCCCATCTCTAAAACAAAACCAGGACCTGTGAGATGGTTCAGCAGTTAAAGGAGCTTATTACACAAACCTAACCACTTGAGTTTGATCTCTAGAATCCACAGTGGAAATAGAGAACAGACTCCTAAAAGTTGGCTTCTGACCTCCACATATGCACCATAGCATACATACACCTGTATACACACACATACACATACAAATTAATAATAATAATAATAATAGAAAAAAGTTGAATAAAACCAAGTAAGTAAACAAAAAGTGCAAGTGTCTGATTGTCTGGGTTTGGGTCAGAGCCAGAAACCTGCAAGCCATTGCATCCCTGGGGATTCTGAGAGATCGACTGTACCAATGGTCACAAAGTTCTCTTCTGGTTCTAGCTTTCTATGAGCCCATGGAGCCAAGGAAAGAGGAGGACAGCACAACACAGAGGCATGGAGAATGATGGCCTAGGTGGATAGCTCCAAACAGTCCCCAGTGCCCAGTCACCCACATCTGTGTGAGGTGCACAACCCTGGATGATACTGTCAGTATCCCCAGTTAACAGAGAGGACATTGAGGTTCCCAGAGTCGCCCTATTTGTGAACAGCTGTGCTGAGATTCAACCCTGGCTGACTGAAGACCCAGTGTCCTTTACCCCCTCAGCCATATGGATCATGAATTGGTTTCCTGGCTGTGAATGTCAAGGATCATGTTGATGGCTTAATGGTATCAATAGCTTTTCAGAAGAAATGAGGAAGAAAGCATACCAATAAGCAACCTTCACACATGATCGCTTTTAATCCTGCCATAAGTCAGGTGAATAGGTTTCTATTTCACCCCATTTTTACGGATTATAAAAACTGAGTTTCCAAAAGGTTAAATAATTTATACCAAGTGAATAAAAGTTGCTATTGGGATTGAATCCAAGTCTTGTAACTGCAGAAAAGAAGCAGAGAAAAAGGAGGGAAGGAAGTGGTGGAGGGGCAAATATGCCCCTCTGCTCTTGTTCCTTAGAGCTGTCATCACCCCACATGGCAAGGCTCCTGGGGGTCTTTTAGATGGAAAAGTCAGCATATAGCCCAGCCCGGCACTACTGGGCTGCCGGCCAGCCTCACTCCCACAATATATTTCCTTTGCTGACGTTGACAGGTATCCAGTTTCGCCCAGAACTCTGAGCTCTCGGGTCTGGTTCTCATCAGGAGCTTCAACTGAGCCCTCAAGCAACTGCCTGGCAGCCCCAGGGAGGCCCAGCTGGAGCCCAGCACCTTCTCATCCCCAGGTCTCCTGGAGAAAGCTCCTACTTTCTAAAGCCAGCGTTGGGTGGTATCCCTAAACTAAGGGTGTTCCATTTTAAGGTCTCTTCCTTTGAGAAGTCTCCACAGCTGGGCAAATCAAGGTAGGCAGGAGATGAATGAATCAGGCCAGCTCACTGCAGACAGGCAGGGCTCCCATTCCTCTGTTATCACTTTGGGGGTGTCATGGGAACAGAGGCTGAGAGACAAGGGAACCTTCCCACCCATGGAACCAATCCAACCTGTGTGTGTCCTCTGTCTGGTCTGTGATGGCAGCTTGACATCCTTGACAGCCTCGTGAAAACTGTCTAAAGCTAGACAAGGCGCCGGATAAGGGACCAAATTGCACAGCTGTAGTTCTGCAGTGTGTGGGAAGTTCATATTCATTCTGGCCAGTTCATGGAGCAGGAGTCATCTGAACTAGGGCTTGAAGAACAGAGAGAAGGTTTCCAGACACTACTGAAATGCTAGAGAAAGCAAAGTGTGGCAGACTTTGCAGGGCTTGACATTGGTCAAATAGCTGATTTGTGTGGATTAGAAACCAGGAGCCCATCTGGGAAGATCTGAAAGGCACCCTACCCTCCTTTCGTGCCCACTGTGCAACTGTATTAGCAGGCGTGGCTCTATGGCAGCTAAGTCTGTCTGCCTTCCCATGGTCTTTCCTCTTCTTGCTATGGAACAGCTGTACTAGTGATCAGCAGTTGATAAAGTCATAGCCTATCAGAGTACTAAGCTTCATGGTCAAGGTGATAGTTCTGTGTGCTGGATATTAGGATGAGATAAACCCAGAGCTGTGAGGTGATCTCTGTGACTTTGAGGAAACTCTGCCTGCAAATGAAGCCAACACAGAACAATTCACAAATGACAAATAGAGAGAAAGAGACCTAATATGCTAAATGCTAGGATTTGCTCCTGGAATAGTCCAGTTACAAGAACCAGTAATTTCCCTCTTTTGTTTAACCTAGTCTGAATTTTTTATGCCTATAATCAAAAGAAACTAGCCATTATGGAAAGATCTGCTGGGATTCAAGCCAACCTCCAGGGAGCCTTTGGTGCTTTGAAAAACCAAAACCAAGAACACTTTAGGCAGGCATCAGAGGTTCTAAATTCAGAGCTAGAGAGAATACTGGTGTGGGGCCACACTCCATTTGACCTAGCTTGCAGGCAGCCTCTCTCCTGGTGCTCCCAACAGTGCTGGAAACCAGGAACCAGGTGGAGCCAGGCAGGACCGCTGGTGTGTGAATCTGCCACTCAGCCTGCACCTGGATGGTGCCTGGTTGGGGGCCTGGGGATTGAAGCTCAAGGCATAGCAAGGCCTTAGCCCTCTGGAGAGGCCTGGCAGGACTGAAAGGCAGGTGAGGGAACAGCAAGTAGGCCTCTGCCAGACTCCTGGGAAGTCTGATGGGGCTGACTTCATGAAATACAATCTACTCTTGTTTGGGGACCCTGAATTCCTCTATCTGGGATCCCTTCACTCTCTATCTAGCAAATTCTGTCTTCTGAATTCAGCTCAAAGGAGAATGCTTCTGGGAAACCTTCCACGGCAGTTTAAGGACATGATTGTAAGGGCTTTTTTTTTTTTTGTCTCTTCTCCCAACAAGAAATGAAATCTCTGTTCCTGGTGATGGGGCACGTTGGAGGTGATACTGCATACCGTATGAGGCGAAGTCATAAAGGACCATGTGCCTCCTGCCTGATTCATGGGGGACAACATTCTTGAGCCCCTGAAGCACCTTCTAAAAAGCCCAGCTATGCTGAGCCCACCATACAAGAGGGGCCACAGGTGGGTGCTTTGGTTGTAGTCCCAGTGGAGCCCATTCTCAGCCAGCCCAGACCAGCCACTAGGGTCACCCAGATGAGGACCCAACATCAGACAGCAGGAAAGGCATAGTTTCCAGTGCCCAGGCCAAATTCCTCAGCCAAAAAGTCTCTAGGCATACATAGCTGTTTCATGCCACCAAATTTGGGAGCAGAAGATAACTAACTGGATGTTATCTTTGAATTCCCTGGGGAAATACTGGCTGGTTTGTTGTTGCTGTTGTTGTTTGTTTGGTTGGTTAATTGGTTGGTTTTTTGAGACTCTGTCTTTCTATGTAGCCCTGGCTGGCCTGGAATTTGCTATGGAGGGCAGGCTTGCCTTGAACTTAGATGTCTGCCTGTCTCTGCCTCCTGAATGCTGAAATTAAAAGTGTGTGCTACCATGCCTGACCTGTTTTGTTTTTTGTTTTTTTTAAGAGTTTATGCAGTGCTCTAGCAGAGTTGTGGCCACACTGGGCTGTGACTGTCCTACTACATGCCTACATCCTATGCTGTCCTATGACATCCTGGAGAGATAAGGGGCCAAGGACTTTGTGTCCTTCATCTCCTTATTTCTAACATAGATATGGCATATAGCAGAATTAGCAGATGAGAGAGAGAGGAGAGAGAGAGAGAGAGAGAGAGAGAGAGAGAGAGAATTTTTGTCTGGTGTAATATTGGCAGCCCCTCTCTCCCCAGCCATGCTGGTGCCCATGGTGGTAGGGATGGTGTCCGTGCCCCTCCATATGACAGCCTTCCCCACCCCCTGTCACCCTCCCCAGGCCTTAGGGAAGCCTTTGCCCAGCCCAGCTGTTAGAGGTAACAAGAGACCAACAGAAGGATGGGCACAGGCCCTACAGGAGGTGAT
Source organism: Nannospalax galili (assembly GCF_000622305.1). Lineage (NCBI taxonomy): Eukaryota > Metazoa > Chordata > Mammalia > Rodentia > Spalacidae > Nannospalax > Nannospalax galili. The sequence goes on from NW_008359594.1 coordinate 1,703,674, forward strand.
ACAAACCAGAGAGGGGTCCCATAACAAACATGACCTAAAATTAAGCCACTGCTATCAATGACAACTTTAGTACTAACCATGGATGGCATCAGCCCAGAGACCAAGAAGGGTCACATGGTATCTACCCTCCAGAGAAGAGAGCTCCAGGGCTAGGGTCAGGCCTGGGACACTTGCCCTGGAGACTCATCTTGCAAACAACGAACAAGCTGCCTCACAGGGCATTGGACCTGACTGCTTATGTAGAGCTCCACACTCTGGGGAGGCAGGTATCAGGGGGCTGAGCAGAGCCCCAGATGTGCAAGCAGAAGTTCACCTGCCAGAGAAACAGGAGACCCACTCTGAGGAGAAAGAGGCTTCCCACAAGGGCGTTTCCCTTTCTTTGCTTAGGAAAATTGTTCAGAACTTGGAAGTTGCTGGGAAAGCATTCATGGAAATGTTAATAGCAGGGAACAGTAAGCCAGCACGCCTCTGCTGCCCTCGAGTCAGGAGGGGAGATGGCAGGCAAAGTGAATGGGGACAGAGTATCAGGGTGGAAGGAGCCCTGGATTCAGAGGCCAGTTCCCAGACCCACATGCAGAGCATTTGCAGCACTTCATGTGACCCTGTGAGGGATCAGGACAAGGGGTGGGAATTGAGGTGCTCCAGCAAGGATGAATGGGACCAATTTATTGAGACCAACTTTGTACCATCTGCCTTACTGTCATAATCAATATGTTTCATAACAATCTTTTAGATACAAGTAAAAATCCCACTGTTTTAGTTTGTTTCTTCATTGCTGTGACAAAACACTCTGACCAATACCAACTCAGGGAGGAAAGGGTTTATTTTGTCTTACAGCTCCTGGGTCACAATTCTTCAGGGAGCCCAAGGTAGACACTTAGGCGGGAACCTGTAGGCAAGAGCTGGAGCACAGGCCGTGGGCTGCTGCTTCTGAGATTCTCCTAGAATTCAATAGGATTGGTTTGCAGAGCAGAGAGGTGGCCCTCAACTTTTGCCAACCTTCTTCATGGAGTTCGAGAACAGTGGAATCAGTGGAGAACAGAGCCCAGGAACCCAAGGTTTCCTTCCCTGTGGGCATCTGGGACTGTGGCTGGTGGCAGTCAGAATATGCTATTCCTGGAGGCTGGTGGGCCAAGTACATCAGCATCCCTGTCAGGGAGGTAACAAGCCAATGCTCTGGCAAGCAGCTGAGATTTGGGACTACAAGCTGAGGCCTTCCGGCCAGCACTCTCTAAGTAGCTGCAGATGTGACATGAGATGATCCAGCAAGCCAGCTGCTGCTGAGTAGCAAGCATCCCCCTGCAGCTCACATAGGCAGCCATTGCCTCCTCAGGCTGCGCTTCCTCCTCTCCAGGACAAGGAATGCAAAAGAGGCTTAAAGAGGACACTTAGGAAAGCCATACACACAAAATATATGCTGTGCTGTCTTTGGGTGTAATTACAGGGGTGCTGGGGAGATTTCGCTGGCATTTTTCCCTCAGGAGAATGTTTTCTAATTAGAACGTATAACAGCATCACCCATATCAATATACTATGAATGGCAAGCGAACATCTTGTTTCAAATAGCCAATGTGCTCAGGATACAAAATTTTGAAGTAACAAAAGATGGGCTAGGGAGGTAGCCCAGGTGGTAGAATACTTGCTTAGCAAGCATGAAGTTCTGGGTTCAAGCCCCAGTGCCACAGAAACTGGGCATGGTGGAGCATACCTGTAATCCCATCACTTGAGAGTGGAGGCAGAAGGATCAGAAGTTCAAGGTCATCCTCAGATACACAAGGAGTTTCAGGCTACATAAGACCCATAGCTCAAAAAAAAAAAAAATTCACCTAATATAAGCTAGTTCTCCTTCGTACAACTACCATTAATATTTCTTACATGGCCCCTGAGGGACAATTTGCATTTTATGAACCATCATGCCTACAACACCCTCTCTACCTCCCCTGCTTTTCCTCTATATCCCAGCATGCCCACCTTCATAGGATACTGTTGCCCAAGGCTCTGAGTTAGCCTGCTCCAAGTGGGATCTATCCATGGAAGTTACCAGGCTACATAGTGAGTTCAAGGCCAGCCTGGGTTACATAGTAAAATTCTGTTCAAAAAAATGCAGAAATCCTCTTGGGTTTAGTTGCAAAGAATCTTCAGTAAGACATCACAGTGGATGCTGTGGGCTACACCCCGGAGGACCCAGGAGTGGGTGGCTTCTCTCCAGCTGGGAGAACTGCTGACAGGAAGCCTTCAGTTGCATTCCTCTGTGGGCAGGGGCAAGGCCTCCCAGCAGGCCTGACTCCTTTCCTGGGTTGCTTCAGTAATGCTAGCTCCTGGGGGTAGATCCTGCTTCCTCCACCTCTGCCCACAGAGTCTGAGCACTTCTACATCAAGTCAGCATCCTCTTCCCAGAGAACTGGTCTAGGACAGGACCTAGAGTCTATATTTTCAACAAGATATCCCTGTTTTCCTAGGTAACCTGAAGCCACCTAGTCTCTGTGAAGGTGACTAGGAGGGGTACATGAATGCTTGACATTTTCATTTAGAGCCTCTCTCAGAATGTCTTTAAACACAGATAATAAAATATATAGAGTTAGAAAGAAAATCAATTATATCGAGTTGTGGTTATCAAAATTTATGTTTTGAACTGTGATATAGTAATTTATGTTTTATTAACCAGGACCCAGCAGCACACTTAATAGTTACCATAATTCTGAGGCAGTGAGGGGGCATAAACCACATATCAAAATGTGTGTCATGATATGAAAATAATGGTAATTTTTGTTTGTTTGCAAGATTTTTAGGTTTTTTGTTGTTTTTGTTTTGAGACAGGCTCTCATGTAGCCCGGGCTAACCTCAAACTTACTATGTTGCAGAGGATGATCTTGAACTCCTGATCCTCCGGCTTCTACCTCCCAGATTCTGGGATTACACGTGTGCTACCAAGCCCAGCAATAATGATGATTTCTGAATTTCAAGCTGCTAATACTGTTGGGTTTATTTCCTGCCGTCATAAGTATTCAAGTATCACTCAGAGGCAGAGAAAATAAAGATCGCCTTTAAAAATTATGTCTTATTGTGTATGTGTGCCTATACATGATGTATGTGTGTGGAGGTACAAATGGCACAGCACGAATTGGAGGTCAGAGGACAACTTTGTGGAGTTAGTTCTCTCCTTCCACCTTTACATAAGTTCTAGGGATTGAACTCAAGTCATCAAGTTTATCTGGCAAATGCCTTCAATTGCTAAGCCATTTCACTGGCCAGATGTCCTTTTCTTACTGTGACCTGTTCCAGTCCACAGACCTGATTCTGCCTATGGGGGCCTGGCACGTCCTTTGGTCCAGTGCCTAAGTTCTCCCCTATAACTGTTTGATGGATTCTATTGCCAAGCTGGGGTAGCAGGGTTTTAAACAGAAGATAGGTGTTCTAGTGGGCAGCCAGAGAAAGCTGAGCCCTGGGCATCTCTGCACAGCACAGGAAACCCAGGTCTTCCTGGGGGCCAAAGGCCAGCCTCCCAGCTAGAGCAGGTCTCCAGTCACATCAAAATAAATGACAAAAGATGTAGTTCAGGTGGTTGAAGGCTTGCTGAGCATGCGTGACACCCTGGCCTCAGTCTCCAGCACTGTATAACCAAATATGGTGGTGCATGCCTATAATCCCAGCACTTGAGAAGTGGAGACAGAAGGATCAAAAATTCGAGGACATCCTCTAAAACATAGTGAATTCTGGGCTAGCCTGTGTCACAGGAGAGCCTGGCTTTAGAAAAAAAGCAACAAATTGTTTTTCAAGTCTTCCAGTGTAGCTACCTTTTTATCTGTGAGTGTAGGCCAAGGTTTGACCCAAATGCTTTCTAAAAGAACAGCCCTCTACCCCCAGGGGGCCATCATGGCCTGTACCCACAGCAAACAGTGCATGAATACAGTGCTAACTCCTTCACATCTTTCAATAAGTCACAGTGCTCTGCCTTAAGCCTGAGATGAACAAGCAGATGTGACTGTCCAGAGGGCACATGGCACCTGCTGGTTGTCTTAGAGGCCGGTTCAGAACAGAAGCAAGAATCCCAAGGAGGGCAAGGAGGAGTGTGGGAAATGGGTACCATTCTTAAAGAGGAAGGCTGGTAAGATGGCTCAGTGGATAAAAGCACTTACTAGGCAGTGCTCTGCCTTAAGCCTGAGATGAACAAGCAGATGTGACTTTCCAGAGGGCACATGGCACCTGCTGGTTGTCTCAGAGGCCGGTTCAGAACAGAAGCAAGAATCCCAAGGAGGGCAAGGAGGAGTGTGGGAAATGGGTACCGTTCTTAAAGAGGAAGGCTGGTAAGATGGCTCATTGGATAAAAGCACTTACTAGGCAAGCTGAGATCTGACTTTGATCCTTGGAACACATGATTAAAAAGAAGAGTTGAATGTGGTGGCATGAATCTGCAATCCCAACACTCCTATCCTGAGATGGGGGGTGGAGACAGGAGCATCACCGTGAGGCTTGAGGGCAGCTGGCCTGGAGCGTAGAGCAGAGCAGAAACAAGAGAAACTGCCTCAGCGTGGAAGGTGAGAACTGAATCCTGAGAGTTGTCCTCTGAGCTCCACATGTATGCCATAGCATGTACACACCCATACTCATACATTACACACACACAAAGGCTGGCCTTCGGCCCTGGGAAGGTCTGGGTTTCCTATGTTGTTCAGAGATGCCTGGGGCTCAGCTTTCTCTGTCTGCCCACTAGAGCACCTATTCTCTGTTTAAAACCTTGCTGCCCCAGGCTGGCAATAGAATCATACACACACACACACACACACACACAAACACACACACACACACACAAACACACACACAATTTAAAAATATTTTTTTCATAGCCAAGCACAGTGTCACACACCTGTAATCCCAGCACTCAGGAGGCTGAGATAGGAGGATGATAGTGTGTTCCAGGTCCAGCCTGGGCTGCAGAGTGAAATCTCTATTTTTTAAAGTTTGGCCTGTTGACAAGATGGAAAACTTTCCCAATAAAATGTGTGCCCTTTCCCCACCCCAGGGTTACTTAACAGTGATGACAAGAGAGTGAATAATGCCAAGAAAGGGCATACTACCCATCTGCCAGATGATACTGGCAAATCATTTGTGTCTTTCAGCCTTAGTTTCTTTATCTTGAAAATGGAACAATAATACCAATGTGACTAGTCTCACAGGGTTGTTTTGAGGACTGAGTAGATACAGGGGATGCTTTGAGGGTCTGAAAAACATTGGGCTCTTATGATAGGAATTCACATATTGAAGGGAGAATATGAATGTGGCTGGTAGACCAGGGCTGCCATGTCCAAATGTGCAGGCTGTTCTCTGTTTAAAGGAATCTGGCCTCCCTGTTTTGCTTGCCACATATACAACCCATACCCTACTTGCCAAACCATCCACCCTGGCACAGGGCTGTGGCAGGCATGCCTTCTCAGTGTCCCTGTTTGCCCTTGCAGGTTCAGGCCATGTGCAGACAGAGGGAGGAAAACAGGCCTTCTGCCTGCTCTCTAATGGGCTTTGACAAGCTCTTGGACTGTAATTACCTAATGGAGACCTATCTGCAACAGCCTTTACTAGTTTCTATTATCCAAGGAATTAATCAAGAGTAGGTAGGAATTTTTAAAGCTTAATTTAACAGTGCATGAAGCTGTAGCCCAGGGGGAAGGCGGCTCCAGAGAGGTCATGCTGACCTGGCTGTGTGGCAGGCATGTCCTCTCTTGCTGTGCACACTGCCCACAGGCAGCCCAGTCACTCAGAGCCACCTTTCCATTCTCACTCCAGACCCCTTGAATCCTGACAGTATTACTCTTCCCAGAATGAGCCCCAAGTTGTGGTTTGTAAATGTTCTCATGGTCCCTCTGATAACCTATAGTTAGAACATAGTTATGTCCCAAAGCTACAACAGAGGTGGGCTGTTGGGGAAATAGTCACCTCTCAGCAGAGGCCAAGGGGCACCATGGCTCTGGAGATATCCACACTTCAGTCCCTTGAACATGTGGTAAAAGGCCAGCCTGATTACATAGTAAGTTCCAGGCTAGCCAGGACCCTATAGAAAGACCTTATCTTTAAAAAACAAACAAAAAAAGAAAAGAAATAAAAAACTAAGAAACTAAGGAAGGAAGGAAGGAAGGAAGGAAGGAAGGAAGGAAGGAAGGGTCAGTTAGTGGTGGTGGTACACACACCTATGATCCCAGCTCTTGGGAAGTAGAGGCAGGAGGATCGGGAGCTCAAGGTCATCCTCAGCTCTCTTTTGAGTTGAAGACAAGACTGAGATTGTCTCAAAAATATAAAACATAGCACCACCATCACAACAAACATTTGTCAAGAAACACACATGGGACTGGAAAGATAACTCAGTGGTTAAGAGCACTGAGTGTTCTTACATGGGACTCAGGTTCAATTCCCACCACCCACATGGTAGCTAACAATCATTGTAACTCTAGTTCCAGGGGATCTGACAACTTCTTCTCACCTCCGTGGGCATTGCACAACACTGGTGCATTTACACACATGTAGGCAATATACTCATATACATAACATAAAAGTAAAATATTTTTCTAAAAAAAGAAATTATAGTTCTTACATGGGACTCAGGTTCAATTCCCACCACCCACATGGTAGCTAACAATCATTGTAACTCTAGTTCCAGGGGATCTGACAACTTCTTCTCACCTCCGTGGGCATTGCACAACACTGGTGCATTTACACACATGTAGGCAATATACTCATATACATAACATAAAAGTAAAATATTTTTCTAAAAAAAGAAATTATATAGGCAGAGACAGGCGGATCTCTAAGATTTCCAGGCCAGCTGGGGCTACAAGTGTTGTACCTCATCCACTGGACCCCAAAAAGACCACCGAGGACCCAACACACCAAAATGCAAAAGCAAAGGTTTATGGTTTATTTGGGCTTAAGCTCAGGCTCTCAGACCTCACCAACCCAACGGATCTGTACTGAGAGCCCGGAGTAAGGGAGAGTAGAGCCTTTCATAGGTTTTAGACAAAGAGAGGAGGGGGATACCGAAGATGCATTTTGGTTGGTTCAAGGAGCCCGCACGCGCCATCATAATTTTAAACCGATTGGATGTATAAGATGCAGCCCTGGAAGTTTCTTATTGGTAGGTGCTATTCTCAGGGCTGTGGAATGTGCTGACTGTTACCTGTGGGGCCAGGAGTCTCCGTTTTTACCTTATAGGGCAGTTTT
>NW_008359594.1:1711869-1712221 GCF_000622305.1 Nannospalax galili
TTCGCTCCCTTCTAAGTCTAGTGAGGCTGGTAGTTCTTGGGCCTTTTAGACTAGTATAGAGGGTTAAGAAATCTTCATGAGTGTGGTGGTTGATTCTAGGCAGGAGTCTGATAAAAACACAGAAACCAGATGGTCTCTGCAGGACTTCCCGATTTACACAGGCTGTTAGTCCCGTGGTGCAGGCCCACCAGGTGTCATTGTGAGGCAGGAGGAATTTCCCCTTCCCTGTGACATTAAGGGGGAGGATGGTGTTGCAGAGGCTAGTATAGGTCAGTGGGACCTGGCCAACACAGGTCCCAATGCCAGTTACCTGAGATAGGGTAAGAGAAACATTTGATAGCCATCTGCATTC
>NW_008359594.1:1712715-1713845 GCF_000622305.1 Nannospalax galili
GGGCCCATTGTAGGGTTATTAGATCCCCCATTGATGACCCTTTCCACCAGTATGTGCTGGTGGTCTCACAGCCCCAGTCGGCGCAATAATCCCCAGGTCCCCCACATTTGTTCTTAACTTGTCTGCTGTGTCCGTGGCCTGGACAAACGTAGATGGCAAGGCCTTACTTGTGTGATCTGGGGCCAGGGTCTCGGCAGTCGAAGGGAGGAAAGGGGGTCTGGTCGTGAGGTTCCCATTCTCAGGAAAGGTGCCACCAGCCGATAAGCAATTCAATGTCAACAATAGGTTAGCAGGAAGGGTCTCATCAGATGCGGAGCTTGAATGGATTTGAAGGGTGTGGGGATGCCTTCCAGGTGTCTCCCTTGTAATCCTCTGGGACTGGAAATGGGCCGGCAGGTTTTGCATGGGAGTAGTGCACTCAAGCCACGACACCATCCACTTTGAGTGTGGTGGGAGTCGTCAAGAGGCTCACAAAGGGGCCCTTCCATCTTGGCTCAAGATTTTTCCGTTGGTGTCTGCAGATGAAGACCCAGTCACCTGGTTTAAACCTCTGGGGTTGCGGGGGGACAGCAGCTTCATATATGGCTCTGAGTTGCAGCCAGACCCATTGGTGGGTTAGCTGCAACTGCTGGAGTGAGTCCAGTAGGTCCTGGTCTCCCAAGGTCGATACTAGGATAGCTTGGAGGCTACTATCATAGGAGGGGGGTTTTCATACATGATTTCAAAGGGGGTCAAACCCATCTGGTATGGAGTGTTTCTTACTCTAAAAAGGGCAAAGGGGAGGAGAGCCACCCAGTCTGCACCAGTCTCTAAAACTAATTTGGTTAAGGTCTCTTTTAGAGTTCTATTCATTCTTTCTACCTGTCCTGAACTCTGGGGTCTATAAGCACAATGTAGTTTCCAATTGGCCCCCAGTGCAGTGGCTATTCCCTGGCTTACCTGAGAGACAAAGACTGGCCCATTATCTGATCCAATTGTAGTTGGGAAACCATATCTGGGCAGGATCTCTTCGATTAGCTTCTTGGCTACCACGTGAGCAGTCTCATGCTTGGTTGGGTAGGCCTCAGTCCATCCAGAGAAGGTGTCTATGAATACTAGTAAATATTTATATCCAAATTTTCCCTGTTTGA
>NW_008359594.1:1714129-1715217 GCF_000622305.1 Nannospalax galili
CAGCATGGGACGGAGCTGAGTTTGTTAATTGGCAGGCATGACAATGCCTAACAATTTTTTCAATGGCTTGATTTCCTTCTTGAATTTTAACTTTGGCCCTTCTTGCATCCTTTGGGTGCCCATGTGTGATGCTTGATGTATTTTCTTGAGTAATCTTATGCCTAAATTCTGAGGTAGGATAACTTTTCCATCCATTGTCCTCCACCAGCCCTCTAGGCATTGAGTCATAGGGAGAGTGTGTATCCAGGCTAAGTCCTCGGGGCTATAGTGGGGAGTTTTAGGCAGTTCCCTTGCTCCGGGATCAACGAGAATGGGCAGGATCATGGAGGTCAGGGCTATTTCTTTAGCTGTCCTGTCAGCCAGATTATTTCCCTTCTGGGTGGGGTTGTTTCCTTTTTGGTGACCTGGGCAGTGGATTATGGCTAGTTTTGTTGGGCCCCAGAGGGCTTGCAGGAGGTCTAAGATCTCTTGTTTATTTTTAATAGTCTTTCCCTCTGTAGTAAGGAGGACCCTCTCTTGATAGATGGCCCCATGGATATGGGCAGTGGCAAATGCATATCTGCTATCTGTGTAGACATTAAGTCTCTTTCCTTTACCCATCTTTAGGCCTTCGGTAAGTGTGATCAGTTCAGCTTTTTGGGCCGATATACCTATTGGCAGTCGCTCGGCCCAAATGACTCTCGAGGTCGTTGTGACCACTCCCCCAGCATGCCTTTTACCATTTCTGATGAAGCTGCTTCCATCCATGTACCAGGTTTCTTCAGTGTCAGGCAAGGGAACATCCTTCAGGTCAGGTCTGATGCAATGCCACACCTGTGCCAGAATTTCAGTACGGTCGTGGAGTGGGTCCCTGAGATCCAGATCTGGCAACAGTGTGGCTGGGTTCAGGGCCGTTGGTATCTGGAAGGTGATCCTGGGCAGATTTAGGAGCAGAGCCTGATAATGAGTTAATCGGGCATTGCTCAACCATCAATCAGGCGGTTGCTTGAGCACCCCCTCGAGGGCATGAGGGGTTGCCACAAGCAGGTCCTGTCCCAGGGTTAACTTGTTAGCATCCTTAACCAGCAGGGCCACTGCTGCTATAATTC
>NW_008359594.1:1716527-1731796 GCF_000622305.1 Nannospalax galili
CAGGGTGGCTCCTTTAGCTGTGAAGTGGATCTGTGCCCTCATTTTTGACAATAACTCTCTGCCCAGAAGTGGGTAGGGACATTCTGGGATTACTAGAAACCGTAGGATACCCAGCCCTTCCCTAAATCTGCTGTTCTTTGGGTAGTCCATGAATAGGGCTTTGTTCCTGTTGCCCCCTGTACCCATGTAGTTCTGGAGGACACTGGCCCTCTTGGCTCCAATAAAACCAAATTCTGGGTACCAGTATCCACCATAAACTCAATTGGTTTCCCCTCTATTTTCAGGGTTACCCTGGGCTCAGGGAGGTGACCTGAGCCCCGTCTCCCCTAGTCACTGTCTTCACCCCCAATTAGAGCCAGTAATACCTTAGCTGATCGCTTATTCTTCTTGGGGCAGTCCTTCACCCAGTGCCCTTCCCCTTTGCAGTATGCACACTGGTTTTGCCCTACCTTATTTTGTGGTCTGGATCCCGCCGATGAGCTCCCTCCATACTGGGGGTTGGTTGCCAATAATATCTCTCTGAGGTCCTTCTTGTGGTGGGCCTGTTGTCTCTCCAGGACCCTTTCTTTCCTCTCTTTGTTCTGCTGTCTCCCTTCTATTATAAACCTGTTCCGCCACTACTATTAAGCCCCTAAGGTTCTTTTCTCCTAGTCTATCTTGAGACTGTAACTTTCTCTTGATGTCAGGGGCTGCCTGGTTAATGAAAGCAAACATCACAGTTTGAGCTGATTCCTCCACTTCTGGGTCATACGGAGTGAACCGCCAGAAGGCATCTTGTAGCCTCTCTAAGTATGAGACTGGACTCTCTTCGGGCCCCTGTCTGACATCATAGACCTTAGACATATTGGTGGGTTTTTGAGCCACCATTTTGAGACCCGCTAACAGAGTCTGGCGGTAGACCAAGAGCCTCTCCTTACCTTCTGCCATGTTGTAGTCCCAGTTGGGACGGCTAGAGGGAAAGCTGGCATTAATGATGCCTGGGTCTGTGGTAGGGTCCCCAGTGGGGCCCAGAACCAATTTCCGGGCTGCCTCCAGGATCCTGTTTCTCTCCTCAGTAGTGAACAGGACACTCAGGAGCTGGTGGCAATCATCCCAGGTGGGCTGGTGAGTGAAGAGAACAGTTTCCAATAAGTTAATCAAGTCCCTGGGGTTTTCAGAGAAAGGCACATTCTGTGAGCTCCAATTGTAAAGATCACTGGTGGCAAAGGGCCAGTAATGAAAGGGCTGATTGCCCTCTCTGTCTGGGGGCCCCGCCAGCCAGAGGGGGAGGACAATGGTGTCAGGCTGGTGGGCTGCCCCCCTCCAGCTCCATGTGGCCTGCGCAGGTCCCTGTGGAAGTGATGGTGGCTCCTCAGGGTTAGGAGGCAGGGCCTGCACTTGTGGCACCGTTGGCGAGGTGCCCGTCTGAGAGGAGTAGGGCGAAGGAAAGATATCATTCTCCTCCATGCCTACCTGGAGAATGGGTTTCTCTTCTGCCTTTGGTCTGAGAGGGAGGACCTGCAGAGGTGGAGGGGGAGCAGTTGGACCAATCGGGAGAAGGAAGGACTTGACCCAGGCGGGGGGGCCATCGGGTTGTTCGATGAGGCCCTGCCAGGTCACGATGTATGGGATTTGGCCCTGGTGGCCCGTCCATGGGCAGAAGACGTGGTACTCTACCCTGGAAATCGAACTCAGGTTAAAAGTCCCTTTAGGGGGCCATCCAACATTGAAGAAGGGCCAATCAACAGAACATAAAGTTGTCCATTTCTTTTTCTTTACATCTACACTATTGTTATGGGCAATCGTCTTAACGTTCCCCCAGTGGACTAGTGTAAGATCTAGAGGGGAAGATGGGGTGTTGCCCATAGTATTTATCAGTCCCGTCCGTTTTGTCAACAAAGAAATTAGAACAAAGATCACAAGACACAAGAATGACACAGACAAACAGAGGGCCCAGATTAAACTACCATGGCTTTCAGATGCTCTGGACTCTTAGCAGTGTGAGTTCCCTGGTTCGATTATGCCAAAGACCGTACGGATAGGACAGGTGTGTCCCAACAGGGTTGTGAGGTCCTCTGAGGTTTCAGATGGACTAGTGTCCTGGTGGGGTGTCCAGTGGGGAACACCCACTCCGACGAGGATGGGGACATTTCCCGAATCCTCCAGGTTGCTTTGCTAGCGTTCCAGCGACAAAAAACTCAGATCAGATGGCCGCATCCAAAGGAAGGGAAAGTATAGGAAAGACAGGCGGACAAACACAGTTTTACAAAAACTTACCCGGCCGGTTGATCACAAACCTTTTGGGGTCAGTTCCTCTCGGAGGTCTCTGGGGTATCCCAGACGAGCCCCCAAATGTTGTACCTCATCCACTGGACCCCAAAAAGACCACCGAGGACCCAACACACCAAAATGCAAAAGCAAAGGTTTATGGTTTATTCGGGCTTAAGCTCGGGCTCTCACACCTCACCAACTCAACGGATCTGTACTGAGAGCCCAGAGTAAGGGAGAGTGGAATGGAGCCTTTTATAGGTTTTAGACAAAGAGAGGAGGGGGATACCAAAGATACATTTTGGTTGGTTCAAGGAGCCCGCGCGCGCCAACATAATTTTAAACTGATTGGGTGTATAAGATGCAGCATATCTTATAGGGCAGTTTTCATGCCTGGGCTTGCTTAATCTATAGTTTCCTGGAAGGGGGGTGGGGAATAGCAGGTGGGGGTCAGGGCATGCCAGGGCATGTCTAGGCATGTCTAAAGCAGCAGCCAAGCATTTTATAGAAGCTAAAAGAGCAATTAGTGTGGGTCTGGAGGGATTGGGGGGTAGCAGGTGAATGAAGAGGGTCTCAGGCTTCTACACAAGGAGACCCTGACTCAAAAAATTAAAAAAAAGAAGTAAGAAAGAGGCAGAGCCTCACCCCAGACATTCTGCATCCAAATACTAAAGGGGGTGGTGGGCCTATCAGTGTATTTTAAGTGTCCCACAGATAGTTCTAATATGTTCCAAAGGTTATACCAAAGTTTAATTTTCAAAGCTGGGTGTGATGGCACACACCTTTAATCTCAGCACTCTGGAGCCTGAGGGAGGAGGATCTGTGGGAGTTCCAGGCCAGCTGGGACTATGAGGCTACAGGGAGATTCTGTCTCAAAAAAAAAAAAAAAAGTTTAATTTTGAAACTTTTAAAATATAATTCTCATACAGATGTGAGATGAGGATATGGGTCAAAGATTTGTTTAGGGGTCAGAGAGACAGTTCAGTGGTTAAGAGCATTGGCTGCTCTCACAGAGGACACAGGTTTGGTTCCCAGCACCCTCGTAGAGACTAACAATCATCCATAACTTCAGTCCAAGGGGATCTGATGTCCTCTCCTGGCCTCCACAGGCACTGCAACAACATGGGCATACTTACATTCAGACAAAACACTCATACACATAAAATAAAAATGAATCGATTAAAAAATTTTTAAAGAGTTGTTTAGCTCATGAGCAAGGGATCCAGCAAGATGGCCAAGCTATTTACCAGAACAGGCATCATTCAGACATCATAGTACTCAGGCAATGAAAGGAAAATTCTGGAATGAGATGTGGAATTAGACACAATACAGGTTATGTCCTACAGGGCAATAAAGCCAGACTCCCCCTTTCTTTTTCAACATTAATTTATTTTCAAAGTCTGGGTCTGAATCAATGGTGAATAACACGGATGAGGTCTAAGGATACTTTTAAAGGGCACACAGAGTGATCTTTTTGCCTTGGTTCTAAATTTTGGGTAATCCCTCTGCACTGAAGCAGGTCTCTGTTAAATGCAAATACCCTTGGAACAGGCCGCTTCCTATTGATTTTGGAAATCCATTCAGGCATCCACTGGAATCCAATATGTATTCATCGGGCACTTGGGAAGTATATAGCTGTAGGGCAGGTGTGGAGACCAACAGAAGGCTCTGTTGCTGCCCTCATAGGCCATACATGCACAGTGAGCAACAAGGAATCTTAGAAAGGTCTGAATGCAGTAAAGTGCCCTGGAATTAATGGAGGAAAATAGCATTTTGGGTTTGAGAAATGGTGGGAAGATCTACAGAAAAAGATGCTGGTAGAAATGGGGATGTTTATATTTTATTTATTATTTTTTATGTGTATGAGTGTATTGCCTGCATGTGTGTAAAGGCACCCAGGTCATGCAATGTCCGTGGAGTTACAGAAGGTTGTTAGCCGCCATGTGGGTGCTGGGAATCGAACCCCAGTCCTTTGCAAGAGCAGTCAGTGCTCTTAACCTCTGAATCCCTGGAGATGGGTTTTAAAAAATGGTAAGATATCTCCTTCCTCCTTCTCCTTCTTTCTCCTCCTCCTCCCCTTCCTTTTCCTCCTCTTCTTTCTCCCCCATCTTCCTTTTCCTCCTTTTCCCTCCTTCTTCTCCCCGTCACCCATCCCCTGTTGGCGTTTTACATGCTAGGCAAGTGCCCTCTCTCATGAGCTACATCCCAGCCCAAATGGCAAACTCCCTATAGGAGTCTTGAAAAACATCCCAGGAAAGGGAACAGTGTGAACCAAGGTACAGAGGCAAGAGAGCTCACCCACGTGAGAAGGGCAAGTAGCATCATGTGACAGTGCAAAGGCAGGACCACAAGGCAAAGGCAGGACCACAGAGGGGCTCGATGGACACATGAACACATTTGGACTTTCTCCAGTTGAAAGTCTGTAGCCATAGCTGAGAGAGGTAGGCACAGTCAGCTGGTGGAGGATGGATGGCTCCTGGGGTAGAGCAGAAGAGCCTGGGGCCCCATGACTAGCATTTTGAACATTCTGATTTGGAGGAAGGGAAGCTCTGGGCTTGGCCTGGCTTCTCATTTGGACCCTGTCTTTCTCTCACCCAAATAGAAGTCCTTCAGGATCTACTCTCAGATTTGAGACCTGACAAGATAGGTGTGCAAAAAGTCCTGTGCGAGTGCTGGTGAGATAGCTCAGTTGGTAAATTGCTTGCTGTGTGTAAGTATGAAGACCTGAGTTTGGATCTCCAGAATGCACATAATGAAGTCAAGTGTGAGGCTGAGCGTGGTGGTGTATGCCTTTAATCCAAGAAGCAAAGTGGGGTGGGGGGAATCCCTATGAGATCAAGTACAGCTTGGTCTACATAGCAAGTTTCAGGCTAGATGGGGCTCCAGAGAGACCCTGTCTCAAAAAAAAAAAAAGTCAAGTGTGGTGGTGAGTGCTGGGAAGGTATCAACCGAGAATCCGTGGGGCTTGCTGGCTAGTCTTCTTACTGAGTTCCAGGCTATAAGAGATCCTTTCTCAAAGGAGGTGGATGCTCCTGAGGAATGACACCCAAGGTTATTACCCGCCCCATGCATATGAATGCACCTGCACACATACATACACACACACATACACACAAACACACACACACACACACACACACACACGCCTGTGAAGTGTTGTAAGAGTGTCTGGGAAAGAGGTCCCTTCATCTCTGGCTTCAAAGTGCTATCTAGTCTGTCTCAAGAGTTGAGGTTTCCCTCCCTCCCTCATGTAAAACACACTGTTCTTCCAGCCTCCTCAGACACTGCTTTCTGGTTCCTGGCTCAGGGCCTGGTGTCTGAGAGTCTCCATCTTGGGGTCCATTAAGCCAGAGTTCAATCTGGACTCTAGCTTTGTCCTGCCATGTAACTATAGCCCAAGTCCCTGAAGCCTCAGTTTGCACAACAGGGGAAATACCAGTTCCTGTTTTCTCCAGTCCATGTGAGCTGATTCTTGAACAAACCCAACATGGAGCCTGGCACACTGTGTGACGTTAAAGGAGGTGTTAGCCATAACACTACTCCTGGAAGCCAGGCTCACCTCTGTAGACTCTGGAAAGGAGACAGTCATAGGCAAGAAGGAAGACATCTGCATTTAGTCTTTTGGGGAGAAGGAAGCTACTGTTTCATCTTGGACAAGTCTCTGTCCCTTGGAGACGTCATCCTCCATGTGAAATGCTGGGGCATGAGTGGGCAGTATTGGTTGGGCCAATCACTAAGTCTTTCTGGTCATTTGGTCTACTTTATTCAAGGCTGCACACCTCCAACAAGCATTTAATGGAACCTCTGCCATGGCCAGGCCCTGTGCTGGACAATGGGTCCCAGCTTTACCCACACAGGTCCAGTCAAGGTTATCTCCAGTTCCACCACATTCTTCTAGAGCTTTGAGGAAGCTAACCAAAGCACCTAAGGCAGGTTTTCAGGAAGTGAGCTGTCAACTCTGTGCAGGCCCTGTCCAGGATGCCAACAGGTAGTACCCTGAGGTTGGAGAGCAGGGTACATAGGATATGGGAAGAGAAACTCACTCCCAAAACTTGGTCAGGGACAGCTTCACAGAACCAAGGCCCTGAAGGGTGGCTAGATTTTCAGGGGATGGCAGGGAGGGTCTGTGTCAGGGAGGATCTGCAGGTGGTAAAAGAGAGGAAGGTGGGGAACCGGAAAAGCCCAGGCTGTGGAATTTGGACTTTGTCCTGCAGACTATGAGATACTTAAGAAGGGGTGTCAGGTGACCCGCTTAACACTGGCAAAGTCACTCAGTCTCAAGTGTGGAGGATGGGTTGGCAGAAGTGACCTGGGCAAACACAACAGAAATGTGATAAGACATTGAATGTCCAGACCAAGAGGTGGTGTGGTAGGGATGGGATGAGAGGGAAGTGTGAGGTAGGAGGCCAGGGCTGAACAGTGAGTTGGATATAGCTGAGGGAGTGTGCAAGTTGCAGGGCACTGACCAGAGCTTGTCTCTGAGGGAGGAGGAAGAAGCAGAGCAAGTTGGAGCAGAGGCTGGGGTGATGGGGCTGTTGGGAACATGACGGCTGGTACCATGTGGAATCTCAGGGAGAGAAAACCAGCAGCTGGCCCCTGGGCCTGAGGAGAAGCAAAGGAACTGGGTTACCTGGGTGCTGACAGCAGACAAGTGAGGGTAGGAACCACAGATAAAGGATCAGCAGGAAGGCTACCTGAATGAGAACAGAGGATAGAGGACTCCAGGGTCCCAGTGTCCTTCTGATTATAAGAACAAGACATGTTCATTGTGAGACATGTGGCTGGCTTTTCAGCCACTTGCCCCATGCTTAACACTAGAGGGCAGTCACTGTCCCAAGTGTGGAAGATGGGTTGAAAGAGGTGGCTAGGGCCAACACAGGGGAAACAAGATGAGACACTGGGTGTCCAGACCAAATGGTAGTGGCATGGACAAGTAGAGGAGGAGGTGTGGGGTAGGATCCTGCACTGAGGATCAAATGCAGGGGCTTACACATGCTATGAAAGTGTTCTATCATCCTGGCATGGTGGTGCATACTTTTGATCCCAGCACTCGGGAGGTAGGCGGATCTCTGTGAGTTCAAGGCCAGCCTGGTCTATAAAGCAAGTTCTAGGCAAGCTCGGGCTACAGGGAGACCCTGCCTCAAAAAAAAAAAAAAAAAATGTTCTATCACTGAGTTATACCCCAGCCCATAAATACAGTATAAGTTATGCTTTCATTTGAATTGGAATGTTTAGTAATCAGGAAACTGTTATTTATTTGCTGAGGATAGAACCCAGGGCTTTGGGCATGCTAGGCAACTGCTCTACTATAGAGCTATATCCCCAGCACTTTGTTATATTTCTTTATTGGCTAAGAGAGTTTTACATTCACTCAATAATTATTTATTGCAGGCCTATTATGTGCTAAGGGCAGAGCTGTCATTCTTTATTCCCAACTTTATTGAAGCACAATGTATATATAAAAGTTAACCACTTCAAGTGTGTTAATTCCATATTTTCATTGTTTTGAGACAGTCTCATAATCTACGCTTGCCTTAAACTCCTGGTCTTCCTGCTTCTACCTCCTAAGTGCTGGGATTACAAGTCTGTGCTATACCATGCCTGGCTTCAGTGACTTTTTTTTGGTACTAGCCCAATAAGATCCTTAGTGTCCATTTACAGTTAATGACATTCCTACAATGGCTCCAGGCAGCCCCTTACTCTATTCTGTCCACACAGATTTGGTAATCTTCTTTTTTTGGTGTTTTGAGATAAGGTCTCATGTAGCGCAGGCTGGCCTTGAACTCACTATGTGGCTAAAGGTGACCTTGAACTTCTGATCCTCCTGCCTCCACCTCCTGAGTGCTGGAATTATAAGCGTGTGCCACCAGGTCCTGTTTATATGGTGTTGGGGATAAACCCAGGGCTCCATGAATGCTAAGCAAGCATTCTACTAACTGAGCTACATCCCCAACCCAATTAAACATCATTCTAATGGATCTCTTCTATACCCAATTTTGGCCGTACCTTGCAGTGGTAGCACTTCTTGGGGGTCTCTCGGGGATACCCCATGCTCTGAGAAATTCTTGGGTTTTTAATATCCCAATGCCAGAAGCCCAATACCAATAACACACCATTATCACTAACAATGGGACAATAGCCAAAGCTAACACTTTAAAATCCTTAAATCTGTCCCCTTCCCAACACATCCCATTGTCCATTACCAACTCTTCCAAGAGCTAGCTTTCTTTACTATCAGTTCCCTGTCTTCTTCTGCATGTGTGTGTTTTATGTGTATGCATATGTTCATGTGTGTGTTCTTGTGTGTGTATGTGTGTACAGATGTAGGTACAGGCATGTACACAAGCATGTGAAGGCCAGAGGCCAATGTTTCTCTATTGCTCTCCACCTTTTGAGACAAGGCCTTTCACTAAACCTGAAGCTTACTGATTAGTCTGGGCTGGCCAGCCAACAAGTCTCAGGCATCCTGTCTCTGTTCCCCACCAAGACTGAGATTACTGGCATGTACCACCATACCTGGCTTTTTACATGGGTGCTGGGGATCTGAACTCAGGTTCCATGCTTACACAGAGAGAGCTTTACCTATTAAGCCATCTCCCCAGCCCCTCTAAGCTGGGGTAGTCTTAGTTCTGTCCCATTTACTCTGTTTCCCTGTCACCACCAAGGAGCCAAAGGACCACTGTGGGAAGACCTCCCAGATGGAGAAGAGCCAAAGGAGCCTCCAAATGTCCAGGGACCCACTGAAGGGGATGTAATCTGACCTTCTTTCTCCAAGAAACCCCCTACCCACAACATTACCCTTCAGGTTCATAACCTTAAACTTCAGATAGATACTCAATATTACCCAGCAAGCCTGGCACACTGACCTGGGAATCTATTTCTCTGTGCTGTGAAACAAACATCTCATATGCTTTCTTCTTGAGTCCCTAGCACCCCAACTATAGCTATCCCTAATGGGTGACAACAGTGTCCCATCCCCATCTATCCATGCTACAACCCCACCTTCCTTCCGTCATTTAACTGCCTGTTCTTGCTCCTAGGAAGGTCAGCTCTACTCCTGCCTGCCTCTTGAAGCGTCTCACTCCTACAGTCACTCCTCTGCCTACTGTGCTCATACCCCCTCTCTGTGGGGCCACCCTCCTCCTGCTACAAGCAGCCTTCTACAAACCTTTCATTGGCCCTACATCACTCTATCTCACTCTTCCTTTCCCTAGCACAATGTCTCCAAAGAATATTTGATGTCACCATCTTCCACTACTGGCATTTTATTTTGTTTTGTTTTGATTCAGGGTCTCCCTGTAGCCCCAGCTACCGGAACTACTAGGTAGACCAGGCTGGCCTCGATCTCACAGAGACTTATCTGCCTCTGCCTCCTGAGTGCTGGGATCAAAGGTGTGCATCACAACATCTGGCTCCAGTATTGGCATTTTTTTAATAAGTGCCTTGTACATAGTACAAAAGAAGCTACAAATGATACACAGTGAAAAGTAATGTGGTTACTTCCTGTGTCCCCATCCTATCTCCTTCCACAGAAAATTAAGTTCACACTCATTGGGCTTTAAATGACCTGGCTCTGATAGGCCCTTATTGGAGTCATTTGTGACACCGGCCAGGTTTCCTGGTTGGGTTTGGTTGTCAATTTGACACACCT
Organism: Nannospalax galili; assembly: GCF_000622305.1. NCBI lineage: Eukaryota > Metazoa > Chordata > Mammalia > Rodentia > Spalacidae > Nannospalax > Nannospalax galili. The sequence continues at coordinate 1,726,426 of NW_008359594.1, forward strand.
CAGAAGTGGGAACCTCAACTAGGGAATTTCCTGTATCCAGATTGGTCTGTGGACATGTCTGAGACATCTTCTTTTTTCAAATATTTTTTTAAATTTTATGTGCATAAATGTATTGCCTGCATGTATGTAAGTGCACCCAAGTCATGCAATTGTTATAGCCTGAGTGCCTCCATTTTGCATAAAGTCGCCATTTTAATGCACTCCTTGACAGGCTGTTCCAGGAAGGGCTTAACCTCAGAGAAGTTCCAGAAAGGATTAACCATAGAAAATATCCCCATAAAAATCAGAAATAGCTCAGTTAATGTTTTACGGCTTTTGTAACTGCTTGCCTAATGTTTATCTGGTTTCTGTAAATTGCTTGCTTGCATACCTGCAGGAACAAACACATTATTCTCGTAAAATCTTCTACAAACACCTGGTCCATTAGGATATGGTTTTTGCCTTTAAAAGCTTTACTTTCTTCTGGGTCGAGGCTGCATTCTCTAAATCCTGACCCAGAGAGTGCAGTCTTTAGCAAACTAAATAAATTCAGCTAATTTGGAACATCTGGAGTCTAAGTGGTCCTTCCCAATGGTTTTGGCACCATAACACAGTGCCCATGGAGGTCAGAAGAGGGCATCAGATTCCCCTGGAACTAGAGTTATGGACAGTTGTTAGTTGCCATGTGGGTGGCTGAGAATTGAACCCTGGTCCTCTGCAAGAACAGCCAGTGCTCTTAACTGCTGAGCCATCTTTCTGGGCCCTTTGAGGCATTTTCTTGATTGTTGAACAATGTAGGAGGGCCCAGTCCACTGTGGATGGTGCTACTCCTGGGGAAGTGGTCCTGGGTTGTATAAGAAAGCAGGTCAGAGGATCAAGTAAGTAAACAGTGTTCCTCCCCTCCTCCATAGTCTGTGTTTCAGTTCCTGCCTCTGGTTTCCACAATGAGTTCCTGCCCTGGCTTCCCTCATTGATGAACTGTGATCCAGATTTGTAAGTCAAATAAACCTTTTCCTTCCCAAGCTGGTTTTAGTCTGTGTATTTTATCACAGCAATAGAAAGCTAACTAGGAAACCAGACCAGAGCCAAAGATTATGTCTCTGAATTTACTTTTCTCTGGTTCTCAGATGTATCCACATGTGGCCACTTCAGCAGGATGTCCTCAGGCTTGGTTTTCAGTATCCTTTGTTGGCTCCTCCATCTTCTTCATCAGGTCTCCCCCAGGGCTCATCTTTGATCTTCTTCCCTAAGTTCTCAGAGATCTGCCTGTCTCTGCCTCTTGAATGCTGGGATTAAAGATGTGAGCCACTGGGGCTGGAGAGATGGCTCAGCCAGCGGTTAAGAGCACTGACTGCTCTTGCTGAAGATCTGGGATTGAATTCCAGCACCTACATGGTGGTCAACAATTGTCCCTAACTCCAGTTCCAGGGGATCTGATGCCCTCTTCTGTCCTCCACAGGTACTGCATGACATGAGTGTACTTACATACATGCCAGCAATACACTCACATACATAAAATTAAAAAAATAAAATATTTAGCTAGGCATTGTGGTACACACCTTTAATCCCAGCACTTTGGAGGCAGAGACAGGCAGATCTTTGTGAGTTCAAGACCAGCCTTATCTACATAGTGAGTTCCAGGACAGCTGGGGTAATAGGGAGATCCTGTCCCAAAAGACAAACAACAACAACAACAACAACAACAACAACAACAATAATAATAATAATAATAATTTTTTAAAGATGTAAGCCATAAGTGATAAGTAAAAAACCAGGATGGGTAAAATCAAGTCACAGACAAGAACTCTGGCAGGATAGAGTTTATTAGCAGAGGAAAGCACATGGGACAATTCCCTTCTGGACAGGGAAGTTGTCAGCCCTCAGGCTGTTGGCTGGGGGTTTTTATGGGGGGGGTTGGGGGGGATGTAGAAGGTGGGAAGATTTTTTTTTTTAAAGTTAGGTGGGAGAGAGGGAGCCCAGGGCTTACCAGAACAGCTTCTATTAAAACTGCCCCCTTCTTTCCCCTTCTGTCAGCAAGGATCTGGGTTATGGAGTAAGGAGTCTGTACACTGTAAAACTTATCAGGGGGAAATAGTTTGTATCAAGACAGTCCTACATTAATGGATCCAGAGTGCAGGAGCCTGTTCTGCTTCCAAGACCATCAAAGGCGAAGCAGGCTGTCTTTGACCAAAAGGTGCAGAGAGTCTGTTTCTCTTGTCTTCAAAGACCAGGGTGCTCATTAACTCAGTTCCTGCATTCTCAGGGGCTTGCAAAACCATGAGGCCCTGCTGGGGAGGGGGCTGCTGCAGCTCCAAACCCTAACAATAAGCCCATGAAATTATCTACTTCTCTCCTCTCCTCCCCCCTTTCTGTCTCTCTCTCTCTCTCTCTCTCTCTCTCTCTCTCTCTGTTGTTTGCTGCTATACTGAGTATGCCAGGCTAGCTGGCTTGTATTTTTGTGGGGAGTCTGCTATCTCTACCTCCCATCTCCTCTTAGAAGCACTGGAGTTGCAGATGCATGCTACCATGCCTGGATTTACATGGGTTGGGATTCGAACTCAGGTCCTCAGGTTTGCATGGCCATCTGAGCCATCTCCCCAGCTTTCCAATTAAAAAAAAAAAGTTTAAGCCCAATCTTCCAAGCACATCAAGCTCACATCCAACTCCCCAAACTCCCAAAATGTTATTCCTCTTGGATATCCTATTGGCATCTCAAAAATAGAGAAATACCGATTTTCTCCTCCCAACGATAGCACCTTTCTCCCATTTGCTCAGAAAACCGAGTCGGACCCCACACAGGCCATCAGTTTATCTGGCAGAACTTTCAGTGACCTCTTCATGACAATCCTGAATCCCACCTCCCCTCTTCCCTTTACCACTCCCACCGTAGCTCCCCCCATCCCTCCACCCATCCCAAGTCCCATCACCTCCCACCTGGAACATGGAATACAATAGCTTCTCCCTGACCCTGCTTCCATCACACCCCTCCCTTTGTCACAGCTCTCTCCACAGGGCAGCTGGGGTGAGCTTTGACAAGGTCCAAGGCATGAGCCTTTCAGCTGCCTTCTACTTTGCCAAGGATAAAATCCCAGCAGTTTCTATGACCCTATGTGGGAATGCCCATCCATCCACCTGTCCCATCTTTTCTCATTCTACCCCCTGCTCGAGCCCTTGCTCGTTCTGGAATATCCCTCCCACAGTCCTGTGGAAACTGCCTCTTACCACCTTCAGGACTCCACTCAAATGCCCCTAACTCTAAGATACCCTCTCAGACCATCCCAGGCCTCTCTACCTTCTCGAATCTCTTTTTTGAAGTCTCCTTTACAGACCTTCCCAATTCCTAAAATTACTTGTGTCCACATTCAATGGAATGCAGGTGCCCTGAGGACAAGGTCCCTGATTTGTTCCATAAGGTTTCAGCCCTAGCACTTAAAAATGTCTGGGTTGTAATAGGAGCTCAAGATTGAGTCTTGAACCAAAAGAGTGTCTGTCAGGGTTAAGAGCCCTTCCTCAATAATTAGAACAATCTGTGGTCTCTTTAAAGTTGTTAGCTAAATTCTTAAATGTACCCCTCCCCATTAATCCCATAGCCCCACCCTGAGTCTTGAAGGTCAGAAAGGTGGTTCTGTGTAATTGTTTCTTCCAGGCATCATACCCCAAAACCTGGGACCACAAGTTAGTAACTGGAAATCGGTCCCTCTTGTCACTGTGATCCCAGGCTGAAGCCTTGGCAGGAGAGGAGATATTCTATAGTCACTGTGTTCTTCCCTTCAGCTATCAGAGGATTGGAATAGGGACTCTCAAACAATGGATCCTGAGAATTTTAAGCTTCTGGGAGGAAAAGACTAAAAAGTCCTGGTACCATAGTACCAGCCAGAGGAGAAATTTTCGTCAGAGGAAGAGAATCCACTCTCTTCTGACAGCTTATTTCTGACATGCATACTTCCTGGCTTTTGTTCCACCCATAACCCTAGCTCCAGGGTTATAGGGTTACATCACCTTTTTCTGACCTCTTTGGGTCCCATACACACATGTGCATATACTTACACATACGCACATAAATTTAAAATATTTTTTAATCTTTTAAAAAACAAAGAGGTCAAAAGGTGCAGCCTGTCTATAGAGACTTTGGTTAAAGGAGAAAGCCTGTTAGTGTCAAGAGGAAAATAAGCTGGCAGAGAGCTGGAAGTGGGCCCACTTATATTGTGGGAGAAATACTTAAAGTATTTCCTTCTCAGTATCGTAGGGTTAAATTTATCCTAGTTCTTTAGGGTACATTCCAATGGTAAGTCTAAAGAGATAGAAGGGAAGGATCTGCTCCTTATTGGGACTGGGGGTCAATGATTCTAATTCCTGATGGACTGTCCTTCTAAAGCAAAAAGAGTCCAAGGCATCTGTTAAGTGTCTTGGGGAACAGCTTTCTTGTTTATGCATGGTACCTGTTTATGTGTGTACACATGTGTGCACATTTGTGTGAAGGCCAGAGGACAACCTCAGGTGTCATTCCTCAGGAGCCATCAACCTTGTTTTCTGAGACCAGAGCCTCTCATTGACCTGGAGACTCACTGATGAAGCTGGGCTGGCTAGCCAGCAAGCCCCAAGGATCCCTGTTCCAGCCTCCCTCGTGCTGGAATTACAAGCACCTGCCTGCACCCCCCTGGCTTTTTTTTTTTTTTTACATGGGTTCTGGGGATTAAACTAAGGTCCTCAAGCTTTCAAGGTGAGGACTTTACTGACAGAGCTATCGTCCCAGCTCTTAAAATACAACCTCAAGAATTAGAGAGGGTGGAGCAGGAGAGATGGCTCAGCAGTTAAGAACACTGGTTGTTTTTGCAGAAGACCTGGGTTCAAATCCCAGCACCCACATAGTAGCTAACAACTGTCTGTAACTCCAGTTCCAGGGGATCCAATGGCCTCTTCTGTCCCCTCGGGGGCATTGCACAACACAGGTGCACTTACTTACGTGCAGGCAATACACATACACATAAAATAAAAATAATAAGCTGGGCGTGGTGGTACACGCCTTTAATCCCAGCACTTGGGAGGCAGAGGCAGGTGGATCTCTGTGAGTTGGAGGCCAGCCTGGTCTACATAGTGAATTCTAGGCCAGCTGAGCTACCGGAGGACCCCCTTCCCTTGGGGACACACAACTCAGAATTTCTGTTGGAAGGGCAACACACTGAACAATTATTACGAATGATTTCAGCATCACTATTTTATCAAATTTTCTAAGCAATCACCTTACCCATGACTAACAACTGGACATAGAGCAAATGTCTTAATAGGGATATAAATATGGCAAGACCAGACAGGAGGTAGGTGGAGCAATCCAGAAGACAAAATTGTACCCAAAGTTGTGCTCAGGGATACTGCCTCTACAAACTGTTTCCTT
>NW_008359594.1:1731809-1774636 GCF_000622305.1 Nannospalax galili
GGAGGAGGAGGAGGAGGAGGAGGAGGAGTTATTTGTCTTTGAAAGGGACCCTTTTTGATATGCCCATGGGTACAATAGTGTCATGAATGTTATGGGGGTAACCAACATCTTTCTGATTGGATTTAAAGCCCACTCCACAGTAGGAAACACATGCCTGGTACTGTAAATCTGACCAAGAACCCATGGTTGGGGAGCTCACGGGCCCCAGGGCAAACTTACTACTATTATTTTGCAAAATGGACATAGTATCAAACTATCTCTAAACTCATAGATTAGTGCAGCTCTCAGACCTCATCAGAGACATTCCTTTGTACAGTGGGCAGTGATTAACAAAGAAACTCACAACAGATCAAAATGCAGAGAAAAAGGTGTCAGTGCAGTGCTCAGTCACAAATGGGACATCTATATCATCACTGCCACCGTTACCCCAGCCAAGGCTCAGGGGCCATTTGGAAAGAGGAGGTCTAAAGACTGAAAGAGTCAGAGGTCAGGGAAGACCAAAGCAAACCATGGCTTCCAGACATGACAGGACTGCTGTACTCATGAACTCACAGCGGCTGTGGTTGCCTGTACACGACCTGCACAAGATCAAGCCATTCAACATTCTAGCAGGGAGCAGGGAGGGGCTCATGAACCCCCACCCCTATCTGAGGAGCTATTGACAGCTGATGGCTTCTGGAGAAGGGAGAGTCAGTTTTCTTTAAGAGTGTGAGCCCTGGCTCCAGTGAAAGGCCCCAAACCCATGAGTAGATGGGAAGCACAAACTGGACTCAGTAGATTATTTTTAAAAAAGGACATGGAGCCAGGCCTGGTAGCACACGCCTTTAGTCCCAGCACTCAGGAGACAGAGGCAGGCGGATGTCTGTGAGTTCAAGGCCAGCCTGGTCTACACAGTGAGTGAGTTCCAGGACAGCTGGGGCTACAGGGAGACCCTGTCTCAAAAAAAACCAAAAAAAAAAGGACATGAAGTTGGGAGGGAGGGAGGATGTGTGGAAGACATCTGGGAAGAGTTAGGGAGAAGAGCAGGGATGAATATGATCAAAATACATTGCATGAAATTCTCAACTAATAGCTGGGAGTGTGTGGTGGCACACGCCTTTAATCCCAGCACTTGGGAGGCAGAGACAGGTAGATCTCTGTGAGTTCAAGGCTAGCCTGGTCTATATAGCACGTTCTAGGCCAGCTGGGGCTTCAGGGAGACCCTGTCTCAAAAAGAGAAAAAAAAATTAATAAAGTACTATATTAAAAACAGCAACCAAAAGAGATTGACTTTTAAAAGGGGGACCCTTTTAAAGGAAATAGGTATGAGGGTACATGCCTGTTATATCAGCTCTTGGGAGGCAAAGGCAAAGGAACAAAGACATCAAGACCAGTCTGGGCTACAAGAGACCTCGTGTCAAAATCAAAACAAAATAAAAGAGCAAGGGCCAACTTCAGAGAAGTACATCTAGAAACCTAGGACCCGTGACTTCTGCCCCTTTTGGAATGTTCCTCGTGGGTAGTAACACTTATGCCTACCCGTACCTGTTTCGTGGCAGAGGAATCCTCTCGGGACTGCCATACTAATCTTTCTAAGGTGTCCTCTTCTGTCAAAACCAATTTGTCTGGCTCTGAGTAACGATCCAGCTCTCTGTTCAAGGTCTCCTCCATAATTTTGGGAGAAAAGTCGCCATCACATCTGGGTCTGTCACATTCATCCTTGGGCTCTACCTATACTGCCTGGACTTGACCCCAGTCCTCAAAACAAATCCTTTAACTGTTCTTATGGACCTCACACCACAGAGGACCCATAGGATGTCACTAGGTAACTGATACACACTCATTGGCCATATCTAAATCTGTCTCCTATCTCAATTCTCTCCTGCTTCTGAAAAAAAGAACACCCAATTCTCTGCCCCATGGTACAATGGCCTCTTACCTTCTACTGTATTCCCTAATGGGTAAAACTTTTTCTTCATGACAGGTCTGCTGCTCTGTTTTGACTTCTGTCAGTTTTTCTGACCATTATTTATTCTGACCACAGGTGTGGCCCATCTAATGGTTGACCTCTCTTTTCTTTTTTAAAAAATATTTTATTTATTATTTTTATTTTATGTGTATGAGTGTATTGCCTGCATGTTTGTGAGTGCACCCGTGTTGTACAATGCCTCGGAGGTCAGAAGAGGGCTTCGGATTCCCCTGGAACTGGAGTTAAGGATGGTTCACAGCTGCCATGTGGGAACTGGGAATCGAACCGGATCCTCTGCAAGAGCAGTCAGTGCTCTTAACTGCTGAACTGTCTCTCCAGCTCTGACCCCTCTTTTCCTAGAAAGGGTGTAGGATCCCCTGGAACTGAAATTATGAAAGGTTGTTAGCCACCATGTGGGTGCTGAAAATCTAACCCGGGTCCCCTAGAAGAATAGCCAGTGCTCTTAACTACTGAGCCATCTCTCCAGCCTCAATCCCTCTCTTTTAAAAAAAATTTATTTTTATTTTATGCGTATGAGTGTTAAGCCTACATGTACATAAGTGCGCCCATGTCATGTAGTGCTGTTGGAGGATAGAAGAGGGCATCAAATCCCCTGGAACTGGAGTTAAGGACAGTTGTTAGATGCTATGTGGGTGCTGGGATTGGAACCTGCATCTCCTGCAAGAACCAGTGCTCTTAACTGCTGAGCCATCTCTCCAACCCCATGGTTGACCCCTCTTACCTACCTAATAGGATTCTTTATTCTACCCTACATTTTTGATCCCTGCCTCCTTCAATGACTGATTGGGTTTACTTTTTCCAAAATTAAATAATTTTTAATGATTAGCAACATGTTCAATGGAGATTTAGGCTGGGACCCTCCCTCAAAAATCTGCTCACTTAGGCTCAAATACCTCCTACATTCCTACCTGGTCCCTTAACTCCCTTATAGGGGCTACCATGGCCTCTACCTCTCTGGGCTATATTGGAAACATTCCACAATCTGTTATTTCCTTTGCCACCTGCCTAAATCCTGACAGCCGCATATACTTTCTTTGTGAGACTTGGGCCTATATGAACTAGACAAGGACACATACTTTGACATCCATCCTTTCCTAAATCACATTTAATCAGGACTTTGTACTCCTACTGTTACATACCTTTCCAGCCCAAACTAAAAGAGCAGTTTGCAGGTCTTAGCCTCACCATTGCCATAGGTACATGATAGGAGAGTCTTATGAATGCCATGTTTACCATCTAAAGATTACACTTAGAACTCACAAATCCATCAACTACACTAGCCCAAGAACTTTCAATAATACAGAAACAGAGGCTAGAGAGATGGCTCAGTGGTTGAGAGCACCAGCTGCTCTTGCAGAGGACCTGGGTTCAAATCCCGGCACCCACATGACAGCTAACAACTGTCTGTTATTCCAGTTCCAGGGGATCCGAAGCCCTCCTCTGTCCTCCTCCAACATTGCATGACACATGTGGCTTACATGCATGCTGGCAATTACACACATACATAAGGCTGAATAAATAAATTAAATAAATAAATACAGAAACAGCTGAATTTACATACAGCAGTTATACTTCTAAACCTCCAGCCTCCATTTGCTGATGGCTGCTTTTCCAGGTGGAACCTGTACTGTGCTGAAGGGAGGGTGCTGCTCTCATATCAACAGATCTGGACAAATACAACAGAATCTGAAAAATATCATTAAGTAAGGCAATGGTTTGGGGAACAAGGAATAAAAGAGGTGGGATTTATTTTATTTTATTTTTTTTGGTCTTTTTGAGACAGGGTCTCTCAGTAGCCCCAGGTGGCCTGGAACTTGCTTTGTAGACCAGACTGGCCTTGAACTCACAGATATCAGCCTGCCTCTGCATCCCCAGTGCTGGTATTAAAGGTGTGCACCACCATGCCTGGCTTTTTTTTTTTTTTTTTTTTTTTTTTTTTCTTTTCTGGGACTGATGGGATTCTTAAACAAATGTCTGGTCATGGCTATCTTGCTGTGTCCCTTTCTGGGATACTTCCTGGATCTCTCTGCTTCTTGCATTTGGTTCCTGTTTGTTTGTTTGCTTGCTTGCTTTTTGAGACAGGGTCTCACTATGTAGTCCCAGCTGACTATGTAGACCAAAGCTGGCCTTGAACTCACAGAGATCTACCTACTTTACCCTCCTTAGTGCTGGGATTAAAGATGTGCACCACCATGCCAGGCACTTGGTCCTGCATTTTTAATCTACTTGTGAAGTTTGTTTCTTCTAGGGTTCAACAATGCCACCTCCAGACGATGCCTCCTCAAGGTTTTCAAACCCACCATTGGAAGTCCTATTTCCCTGAAACGCCCTTGACCAGGCAATGTAGACCTTCTACCAACACCCTCCCCAAACATGGTTCTCTCCTCTTGGCACCCCCATGGAGCCCCTCCCAGAGTAACAAAGAAAAGGTGGTCCCTATAGGTCACACCTGCCCAGCTCAAAGGAAAAAGAAACCACCACACAACTTCTCAAAATTGAGTCTGTTGACTTGTCAGTAAGAAATATGGAAAGAAGGCCAAAATTGAGAGATCAGAAAGGAACAGGTTGCCATCGGGGAATTTCCTTGGTGCAAGTCTGGTCCAGCAAGCATCCCTGATAACACCATAAAACAAAACAGCAGCTCCTTTCGGGCCAAACCACAACGGAGGAATGACACGGCATCATGACCAGTCAAAATTAAACACAACTCAGTATCACAGAGTTTCTACCCAGTCCAGCCCCTTACCAGATTCCAACTTCAGCTAATCAGGACTGCCCTCATTTGCATGGTGGGAATTATACAATGGGAAGCCTAGCCAAAAAGAGAATAGTTCACAAATAAAAGCCACTATAGCCCTAAAACTCCTGCAGACCGCTTTTCTATTAAGCCCCCCACCACTCTTATAGTATATGAAATAACTTGACTTTTCCTTCTCTGGTCTGACTCAGGTGAATCCTTTCACCACTTGCCAATCTCCCACCACAGGAAAGACTTGCCACACCATCTTAGCTCTCTCTGGGGAGACAGAAAATTTGCCTGTATGTAAAGCATTTTATTATTCAGCTTGAACATTAAGTTTCATCGCTGTGTAACAGTGTTTCATTATGCCAGACACGTATCTGAAAATAAAATTCTGAAACGCTGCCCTGACTTGCCGAATTCCAGCAGAGTTCTAGTGTGGTCTTGGAGAGGCAGATGCTCAAGTGCTGGCCCTTGGAAAGGCCAGTCAATGCTCTGCATGCAGAGTAGGGGGCGGAATACACTGCTAGGGAAGAGCAGAGGTGGTTCTAATACTGTCTGTCTTGGCTTTTCTCTGCTGCTGCTCCCAGTGACCGAAGCCTGGAAAGGAAAATTGTTAGCCGTGGGGCCAAGGTCAGTGTTGAATTCCCTAAATGAGCCCTATGGGGATTCTGTGTGAAAGACAGAGACTTTATGAGGGCTCTTCTCCTTATCCACTGGCCTTCCCTTTCTCTGGGTTTTCACTTCCCACTCTTTTGTTCTTAGCTGTGCTCCAAGCACTGCTTCTCACATGTGAGCATGCCTGAGGATTACCTGGGGATCTTGCTAAAATGAGTCTGATTCAACAGGCCTGGGTGGAGCTCAGTTGATGGTGATGTTGCTAGGCCACACTGAGTAGAAAAACACAGCCTCCAATATGATAGCCATCAACTGCCTATGACTGTTTAACAAAAATGCAGGGGAAATTGAAAATACAACTCAGTCTTCACTGGCACCAGCCACATGTTGAGTGTTCTGCAGCTGTAGGTGGTTGCTGATGGCTGAGCTGATAGCTCTGGGGCGGGGCATGCCAACCATCATGGAGAGTTCAACAGTGCTGCTCCACACCCTAAGGTGATGTGGTACTATTCCCTGTCACTTGGGAGTGGCTCAGAACATACCTCAGGACTGGGGATCTAGCTCAATTGGTAGAGTTCTTGCCTAGTATACACAAAGCTCTGGGCTCAATCCTAACGTCATATAAACCGAGCATGATTGCACATGCTGGAAAACCCAGCACTTGGGAGGTGGAGGCAAGGGGCTTGGAAGTTTAAGGTCATCTTCAACTATAGTTTGAGGCCAGCCCTGGCTACATGAGACCCTGTCTCAAAACACATGAGAGACAGAGAGAGACAGAGACAGAGAGACAGAGGGAGAGACAGACAGAGAGTCAGAGAGAGAAACTCCAGATGCACCATGGTCAGCCTAGTTTGGTCAGTAACTGCCATAGCTAGGGGATCTCACAGGCAGGAGCCTGTGGAGCAGTATCTTGCTGTTTCTTTGTCTACAGCCCAGACCAAATCCCCACCCCCTCTGTATTTGTGAGAGGGTCTGGGATGTGATAGAGGAGCTTTGCAATGAAAAGTCCAGAGACCCCAAGGCCTTTTGTCTGCTGTCTCCACTTCTCTAGGCATCTTCATTCCCCAGCGGGGGAGGGGAGCAGGGAAGCTGCCAGAGAACTGAGTCTGTTCTGCACACATTGGAGTAATAAGGAAATGAGACCCAGCTCCCTCCTCTCAAACCGATCTCAGGCCAGCAATTGCTGCAACAATTCATAGCAAAAAGGTTCTCCAGCTGGGGAAGGAGGGAGGGTGGAGAGACATTTTCTAAGAATGCCTTTCATGTGGACCCAGAGCTGTCATTTTCCCGGCAATTCTGTGAACCAGGACCTGGGGCAATTTCCCAAAGCAATTGCTGTGCATGTGGCTGGCTCTAGAAAGCACATAACCCAGAGGCGCACAACCATAACCTGAGGGGCCTAGGGAAGGCCTGTCCTTCAGTTCATGGCCCAGTAGGGCTGGACGTGTCCCAAGAACTAGAGCTACCCACTATCAGGGTCAGGGGGGCTGGTAGGGACTGGTGCTGACCCCAGACACAGCTGTTCTCAAGCAAGGGCTCTGCTAATTCACATGGGACTGGCAGCCCTCGGGACTGCCAGCTTATGTGATGGAGGCTAATGCTGTCCACCGCACTGAGTCAGCATGACCCTTCAACAACCAATCAGTAGATTAGCATTAGCAACACAGAAAGAACACTGCACTATGAGTCAGAGGAGCAAGACTCAAAGTCAACCTCTGGCCATTACCACCTGGCAACTCTGACACAGTCTCCTTGCCTGTCTGGGCCTCAGTTCACTTTTATGTAAAAGGGGAAGTGAGATCTATTTGTCTTTTCGTGTTGTGTTTGTATGTGTGGGTGCATGTACACACATGTCCGGCATGAATGTACAGGGCAGAGAATAACCTTGGATATCAGTCTTCAGGCACTTTCCACCTTTTGTTTGACAGAGTCTCTCACTGGCCTGGAACTTAACCAGATAGGCCAGGCTAGCCAATCAGCCGGTGAGTTTCCAGGGATCCACCTCCCATCTGGTCATCTCTGGGATTACAGGCATATGTTTCTGAGCCTGGCTTTTTACATGGGTTCTGGGAATTCAAACTCAGGTGCTCACGCTTGAGAAAGAATCTCCCCAGCCTAGTGTCTATTCTTCAATTGTTCACCACTTGGTATATAAAGTACCTGGTGTTCAGTGAATGTTGATGTAACCATTCCATATTTACTGGATGCCAGGTAGATAATGACATAGTTCCTGTCCTCATGAAGTGAACTGTGTGGACAGGAAGACAGATACTAATCAGAGAGTCACATGAAAAGGTACAAAACAACAACAGTGACAGATTCAATGAGAGCTATAGAATGTAAGGAGACCCTGCAGTGGGGGACCTGACTTAGGAAGGTTGATTTCCCTGAATACAGAGATTGAGTTAGAAGCTCAGAAGGGGCCGGGCATGGTAGGGTGCACCTTTAATCCAAGCACTCTGGAGGCAGGGGCAGGTGGCACTCTGTAAATTCAAGGCCAGCCTGGTCTACACAGTGAGTTCCAGGCCAGCTGGGGCTATAGGGAGACCCTGTCTCAAAAAGACCAAAAAAGAAGGAGGAGAAGGAAGAGGAGGAGGAGGAGGAGGAAGAGGAGGAGGAGGAGGAAGAGGAGGAGAAGGAAGCAGAGGAAAAGGAGGAGGAAGAGGAGGAGGAAGAAGAAGAGGAGGAGGATGAGGAAGAGGAGGAGGAGCAGCAGCAGCAGCTTGGAAGTGATGGGGATTAACTAGGCAAATAAGAGAGGGTGGAACATTCTAGTCTTCAGGAACAGTGTATTGAAAGGCCTATGTCAAGAGAGTATTTGACAGTCCACAAATCCACAAGGATTAGAAAGAGGATTGGTGGGTCTAGATGGCAGAATCTGGGGACACTGGAGAGAAGAAAGACAGGAAAGGAATTGAGTTAAAATTGTGTGCTGGATTAAAGAGGCCAAAGAAGCCGGGCGTGGTGGTGCACGCCTGTAGTCCCAGCACTTGGGAGGCAGAGGCAGGCGGATCTCTGTGAGTTCAAGGCCAGCCTGGTCTGCATAGTGAGTTCCAGGACAGCTGGGGCTACAGGGAGACCCTGCTTCAAAAAGACAAAAAAAAAAAAAAAAGAGGCCAAACAAATTATAAATGTTTCTAACCTCAAGGAGCTTATGATTTGCTTCAACAGGATAACTGCTGAGTTTCCTGTTAATATTCTTGGGTCTGTCAAGTCTATTATTGCATTTTGGGTCATGGCCTATAAGAAATTAAGACGGTGTCAAACTTGTCCAATTGGAATTTCTACAAACCACTGAGCTCTTAATGTATACATACAGCCCAGCTGCAGGGAATCAAGAGTAGCTGAGAACAGCTTCCAAGAAGGCTCGGGATGCTCAGGGGAGAATAGGCCCAACCTGCTCCTTTCCTGCAAAACGCCCTCCACTTTCCACATCAAGCAAAGCTTCCTGAGATGCTGCCATGTCTGTGTGAATCACATCCCATTTGCCTCTGACTACACAAATGGTTTGCATTAGGGGACCACGGTTTTGTCTTTTCTGTCTTTTATTCTTTCCAGATGAGGGTAGACCAGCAGGCCTAGCAGGATGGAGGAGTGGGGTGATTGATCATCAGCCAATCAGAGGAGCCTGCACACGGTCAGGGCGGGGTGCCCAACCTCCAACCTCAGCCTCCAAGTAGGAGAAGGAGCCCCCAGTCCTGTGAATCTTTGCTCCTTTCTTGGGTGTGGCAGCTCAGTGACCTCATGGTTGTAACTGGAGAAGAAAGAATGATACTTAATAATCCTTCAGCACTGAGCAGTCCAGATGGCAGGAGAATCCAAGGCCACATGCTAAGGGTGAACTCAATTCACTGCAGAGCCCCATTCTAGAAGTGGGTTGGAATTCATCTTAGTCAATTTGGCATCTCTGCACCCCGGGATTGCGCTGAACTCTGGGGAGCATTGTGCACAACCCAAGGATAGGGTGAGGAAGAGAAGAAATCTGGGTTGCTTGCCTTCCCAGCCCCGCTTCTCACTGAGTCTGGGACCTCGTAAGTGATTTAACCTTATCACAGCCTCAGTTTTCTCATTGTCCGGTAAGGAGACCAGCAGTACCCATATTACTGGGCTGTGGTGAGCTGATGCATGAGTCCTGTTAGAACAAACGTTACAGGCCCGGGGAGATGGCTCAGTGAGTTAGGGCACGTGCTGTGCAAGCATGAGGACCTGAGTCTCCAGCAGCCACATAAAGAGCTAGAGTGTGACTGCACGTGCCTGTAACCCAGTGCTGTGGGAGGCAGAGACAGAGGATCTCTGGCGCTTGCGGGCTACCAGCCTAGGCTAATCAGTGAGCTCCAGGTTCAGTGAGAGACTCTGTCTCAAGGGAATAAGGTACCGCATGATAGAGTAGATATGATGTCCTCCTCTGTCTCATATGTACATGTAGAAGCACGCATACCCACATACACATGAACACACCTGCACACATACACACACACACACACACACACACACACATACCACCACCACCACCACCACCACCACCAGCATTCTATACAGTAAATATTTTCTCCTTACACAGCAGCACAACATGGTTCTCCCCAGCCCATTTCTCTTAATCTGTCTTTCTGGGACTCCAGGAGACAGAAGCCACACCCAGGCCATTGTTGATCACACAGGACCCCAAAGTGGCACCCATGAAGCTGTACCAAGGGAGCTTGGAGAAGACTCTCTGGGACTCCAGTCAGCCTTCAGGCCACAGTTACCCCTGCTGCCCCTTTCATGCTATGCATATAATCTGGAAGCAGGCAGGCCACGAGTTTCTGCCATTGGTCCAGGCATCTACAGCCTCACATCTCCCGGCCTCTTCTTCTACCTCCCAACTATGATCTTTTCCATCTGGGGAACCAAGAACTCCATATCCACTCACCTTCACCCCTCAGCCCATAAATGTATGTCTCCAGAGCCTTGACACCCAAGACTTAAGAGCCACAATGCTGTCTATTTTCAGAGCTCTGCTGTCATTCCTCTACCCCAATTGCAAGGAAAGAATCTTTGGGCTGAGAGGGGTTGGGGAGGAGTTGCTAAGCAGGCCAGGGGCAGAAATGTCAGAGGTTGGAGTTAAATGTCAAATGTTTTACCAAGTACAGAGTCCCATCCTTGGTGAAGATGCACATAGCTGGTGGCTACAGTGTGGGGCCAGCTCCATGCAGTACCCTGCTATCTGCTATGCTCACACAGAGCTGCAAGACCCTTTGTGTCAGAGAGAGGAGCTTCTAAGAGTTCTTGTAGTCAGTGTGTCACAGCCAATTGGCCAGCCAAGCATGGCCCCCAGGTACATGGGAACCCCAGGCTTTCTGCCAGCTGTCGATGCCAGTACCAAGAGTGCTTCCTGTTATTTCTAATTGCACAAGGGGGTTCCTTTGGAAGCAGTTTCCATGGAGACTTTCTTCATTCTAGCCATATTACCTCCTTGCTGGACCTTAGAAAGAAGCTTGTAATCATCCCAGGACCTTTGCACATATTTGTTATGTTCAGAAGACATCTCCTCTATCTCACAGAGTCACATACTTTAAACTATCGACCGATTGCCATTTTATCAGTGAGACCTTCCCCATCATCCTAATGCTGTTGTCATACTACCATCCCTGCTCTCCACTCCCTTCCTTACCTGATTTTTTTCTACGGCATTTATCTGTCCTGTTTATTGTTTATTGTCTTCCTCCTTCTCGACCAGGGAAAGGACTTGCTTCTGTTCCCTGGTCAAAGAAGAAAGAGAGGGAACTTCCTACCTTCTCCCTACTGCATACACAGCCCAGAAAGATTAAGTGCTTAGCCAAGAGCATATAGCTATTCAGCAGAAGAGAGCAATCCCTCTTGGTTGTTTTTTTTGTTGTTGTTGTTTTTGTTTGTTTGTTTGTTTTTTTGAGACAGGGTCTTGCTATGTAGCCCTGACTAGCCTGGAACTTACAATGTAGACCAGACTGCCCTCACACTCAAGGCAATCCCCCTGCTTCAGCCTCCTAAATTCTGGGATTATAAGTGTGCAATGCCATGCCCAGCTCCTGGTTCTTTTCCACCCCGTATATGCATATGCATGTGTGTCATGGCATACGTATGTTGGTCAGAGGACAACTTTGATGAGTCAGTTCTCTCTTCCCCTTATGTGGCTTCTGGGGGTAGAACTCAGATCATCAGGCTTGGTGGCAAGCACTTTTACCTGCTGAGCCATCTTACCCACCCTCCTGGTTCACTTATAATGAACTTGCTCTCTGAGCAGCCCCTGCTGCTGTCAGCCTTGCCATGGGTTTCCACACACTGCCAGCACCCGGAACTCCCTGCTTTTCTTTCCCATTATGGAATCCTTCATCTTTCCCAGCACAGCTCCTAGGCGTCTCCAGAAGCCTGCCCTTGCTCTGAACCCCTGGTTCATGGTTTCTGCCCTATAAAGAGTCTGACTAGAGTCTGCTTCACATTTAGTCATTTCTGTGTGTAGAAAAAAAAAATGAATGGAGAGGGGCTGGAGAGATGGCTCAGTGGTTAAGAGCACTGGCTGCTCTTGCAGAAGACTTGGGTTCAGTTTCTAGCACCCGCATAGCAACTAACAACTGTCCATAATTCCAGTTTCAGGGGATAGACACCCTCTTCTGGCCTCTGTGGGCATTGGAAACGCAGATATACTTACAAATATGCAGGCAAAACATTCATACACATAAGATAAAAACAAATTTGAAGCCAGGCATGATGGTACACACCTTTAATCCCAGCACTTAGGAGGTAGAGGCAGGTGGATCTCTGTGAGTTCAAAGCCAGCCTGGTCTACATAGTGAGTTGATAAAAAGATTTATTTTTTTTAAATGGAGAGAGCCAGGTGTGGTGGCTTGTACCTGTAATCTCAGTCCTCAGGAGGTAGAAGCAGGAGGATGGGGAGTTTGAGGCTAGCCTGGGCTACAGAATGTGAGCCTGTTGAGAAGTGGGGGGCATGTATGGATAGAGCAATGAATACTGTCAGTTTCTGTCAGCACCATCATTCCTTAAGGACAGGCCTACTTAATATGGAAGTTGACATCCCACAGACCCCACCCCTGGGTTCACAGGAAGGAAGAGTGTTAGGAATGGAAAGCAAGGTGTTGCGCCCACTTCTAGTTCACTACTGCTATTGTAAACAAGTTGGAAAATAGGTCTTCCCAAGTGAGCCACCTTTTCATGTCATAGTCCCTGCCTTGATGTGAAGGTTCTACTCAAGCCAAATGTTCTACCTGGAGCCCAGGGAGGTTGAGGCCTGAGTGGGTGCCTCAGAGGAGCATACTGGAACATACTGCAGTGGGCATTGCACGCAGGCCTTCCTATGTCCTCCCAGAAGATTTCTAAATGGCTCTTGTACCTGCCGACAGTAGGGATAGGAAAGGCAAGCAGAGATGGGGCTTCCAACTTGGAGTTCACATATGGAGCTTGCATCTGCAGGGGAAGTGACTGATAGCCTGTTGAGGAGGGACCACGGCCAGGTCCTGGAGCCTTTCACTGCTCTGCTTTATGTGGCTTCATGTCAAGCACCAGGACATCTGACTTGATAAGCAGGGAAACCAGACCTCATGGCAGCTCAGTGCTGAAGTGAGTGTGGAAGGACAGCCCTACAGGAGTTGGGTCTCAGGCTTTGGTACTGGTTGGGGGACAGAAATTCAGGAGAGTCCAGAGCCCACCCCAGCAAATCCATATGCTCACACAATGGTCATCGTCCCTCTGTACATGTTTTAAAAGCACGAACCTGCTCCCTGTACGGAAGAGACCACTGAGGCAGAGGGTAGATGAGTTGTCTGGGGTCTCACAGGCTAAAAGGGCTCAGCCAGGTCTAGGTCTCAAGTTCCCTGTTCCTGGCACTGTTATCCCACCCTGCCATTCTCACTCAAGTTAGAGTCAGGAAGGAATCATGCCAGCCTAGAATCCTACCCACTCAGTTCTTGTTTGAAGAGCTGAGCCATTTGATGACTGTAGTGGATACTGGGGTTGAGTTGAGTGACCACAGAGACCCATGTGCTTAGGCTCTACATCCTCTCATGTACTCTCTAGACCATCCCTATGAGGTGGTGAGGACTCTGTTCCTTGTTTCACAGGTAAGGCAACTGTGGCTCAGAGAGGTAAGTCACACAGTTAGAAAGTGGTAAAGGAACTGGAGAGATGGTTCAGTGGTTAAGAACACTGGTTGTTCTTGCAGAAGACCCAGGTTTGAATCCCAGCACCCACATGGCAGCTAAGAACTGTCACTAACTCCAGTCCCAGGGGATCCGACAGCCTCTTCTGACCTCTGCACACATTACACCACATGGGTGCACTTACATACATGCAGGCAATACACTCATACACATAAAATAAAAATAATAAGCCGGGCATGGTGGCACACACCTTTAATCCCAGCACTCAGGAGGCAGAGGCAGATTGAGCGCTGTGAGTTCAAGTCCAGCCTGGTCTACACAGTGAGTTCCAGGATAGCTGGGGCTATAGGGAGACTCTGTCTCAAAAAGACCAAAAAATTAATTAATTAATTAATTAATTAAAAACAATAAATGAATTTTTTTTAAAAGAAAGTGGTGGAAAGTGCTAGAGGCAGCCTAATACCAAGGCTTTGCCCTCCCAGTGTCCTGTGCTCAGGGAAGGTGGCCTGAAACAACTGAGGGAGGCACTGACATACCAGATGAAGCACTTGGGAAACTAAAGAAGAGGATGCTTAGGCGGTGGCTCAGGTGATAAGAGAGCTTGCTGCACAAACATGAGGACCTGAGTTGAAATCCCAGAGCAGGATATCTGGCATCCTCCTCTGGCCTCTGCACATATGCACACACACACACACACACACACACACACACACACCCCACTCATATACTACACATGCACAAAATTAATTAATTAAAAAAGAAGAGAGGACTGAGAGCATAGCTTGGTTGGTAGAGTACTTGTCTGGCATACACAGAGCCCTGGGAACAATTCTGCACAGGATAGGTATGGTAGTGCCCATCTGTGATCCCAGCATGGAAGTTCAAGGTCATCCTCTGCTATATGAGTTCAAGGCCACCCTGGGCTATATGAGATCCTATTTTAAAAATTTGAGGGCAGGAGACAATAGTTGTCTGCATCAAAACAACATTAGCAGAACGTGATAGGGCAGCTGTTCACATGAACTCATGGCAGCTGTGACTACATGAATGAGACCTGCACAAGATCAAGCCAGCAAAAATCCCAGCATGGATATGAGAGGGGATCATGAAGTCCCAACACTACCTGAAGAGCTACTGGCAACTGATGGCTGCTAGGAGAGGGACAGTCAGTTTTCTTCAGGGATGTGGGCCTTGGGAGGCTCCCCATGCTCCTGTAGATGGTCCTATACCCATGCATATACAGGCAGCACTAAATGGACTGGGGGGGGGGAGAGAGCAAAGTTGAAATGGGGGCAAATTTGATCAAAACACATTATATGCATGCATGAACATTAAATATTTTTTAAAATATTTTATTTTCATTCTATGTGTATGAGTATATTGCCTGCATGTATGTGAGTGTACCCATGTCGTGCAATGCTGCAGAGGTCAGAAGAGGGCTTCAGAGTCCCCTGGAACTGCTGTTAAGAACCATCTGTAGCCACCATGTGGGTACTGGGAATCGAACCCAGGTCCTCTGCAAGAGCATTCAGTGCTCTTAACCATTGAGCCATCTCTCCAGCCCCAAATATTAAATATTTTTAAAACTTAATCATAGTGCTGTGGCTATCAGACCCTCGGATCATCACTAAATTGTCTCCGGCAGAGCCCCCAAAGCTCCCTCTTTCCAACACTAACTGCAAATATGGATTTCCATACAAGAAATGTCTGCTTGTGAGTTTCCCCGGCAGAGGGGCTGGCAAGGGAAGGTCAGGGAACTTGTCCCTGGGACCCTCAGAGGAGGCAAGGAGACTTGGGGTGTCAGAAACAACATACCAGAACAGACCTCTAGGGGACACTGACTACGGTGAGGCTCAAGAGAGGTTCACTAGAGGCTGCCAGAGTCCTGTTTAGCCTTGGGCCAGGCCGGAAACTAGTCCTGTTAAACAAAGCGTTGCACAACCATCTCATTAATTAAATTAACCCAGAAGTTCAAGCTAACTCGTTCCAGTCTCCATGGGGCTCTGGTTGAAGGGGACATGAGAGGGCAGGCGCCTGAGTTCTGGGGCCTTGTGTCCACCCTGGTTTAATTAGCTGTGTGATTCCTGCTTCCCCATGGCATGGCTCCCTAGGCCCCACCCCTGGTGACTGCCTGATGTCTGACTGATGTCCCTAGACAAGCAGGAAAAGAAAAGAAAGGCCCTAGAGTACAGATTAGGGTGAACTATAGCCATAGCGGCCAAGGCAGGGAGTCTGGGGCTATAGAGCAGATGCAAAGACCAAGGCAAGAGGTATCATGTTAGGCTCGGGCCCAAAGGACCAGGCTAGGCTGGAGGAAATGAAATAGACTAGCAGATACACAGAACAAGGCAAGGTGACTGCTACAGACAGAGGCCATAATGACACATGGGTGTCATTAACAAAGGTGCACTAGATCTGGAGGACTCAAGAAATTCCAGAACTAACCAAATAAAGAGAGCTGAGGCAGCGGCACAGACAGATGTCAGATAGTAGGCATGGCTCACTGGGGCTTGGTTTGGTGAGCTGTACCTTCTTTCTGGCAGTCAATTGGTCTATATTCATCTAGTAATGATGTCATGGATTAACTCCATCAAATTTCAACAGAGAGGTTATTCAGAGTAGTATTTTGTGACTTGTAGAATTTTATGTTCCATGGTGTGGTCACTGCCAAAGGTTAACACCAGAATGGAAGAAAGGAGCAATTAATGAAAAGATGTCAAAATCAGTGCAGTTGATGCAGATAGCATCAGTCCCTGGGAGGTCAGTATGGTGTCCAGGGATTTCCTACTATCAAGATTTTTGACACCAGGCGTGGTGGTGCATGCCTTTAATCCCAGCACTTGTGAGGCAAAGGCAGGCATATCTCTGTGAGTTCAAGGCCAGCCTGGTCTATATAGGGAGTTCCAGGTAGCTGGTGCTACAGGGAGACTCTATCTCAAAAAAAAAAAAAATTGGAGCTAACGAAAACAAGCCAAAGGGTTACCAGGGTAGCAGAACTGGTGAAGCCATCCATCAGAGATGCTGCCCTCACTGCTTTGTGCCAGGTTGTGAAAGATCGCCTTGGGGGCAGGGGGAGGAATGGTGGATACAGTTCTGGAAAGCAAGGCAGAAGTGATAGCGTAAGTAAGAAGGATGCAGTAGAGCTGACGGGTGACAACTTTGATAAGCATGTCCTTGACAATGAAGATATTTGGATGGTTGTTTTATGCTCCATGGTGTGGACACTGCAAAAACCTGGAGACAGAGTGGGCTGCTGCAGCCACAGAGGTAAAGGAACAAACAAAGGGAAAAGTGAAACTGGCAGCGTGAATGCCACTGTGAATCAGGTTCTAGCCTGCCGATATGGGATTAGAGGATTTCCTACAATCAAGATATTCCAGAAAGGCCAGTCTCTTGTGGATTATGATGGTGGATGGACAAGATCTGACATAGTATCATGGGCCCTTGATTTTCTTTGTCTCTGGTACCCTGCTATGGCAGCCGTCAATACACACGGGATGAAATTTGCTCTTCTCAAAGGGTCCTTCAGTGAGCAAGGCATTAATGAATTTCTCAGGGAACCGGCCTTTGGGCATGGCTCCGCAGCACCTGTAGGAGGTGGGAACTTTCATTGCCAGAGTGCCCTGGAACAGCAGGGATGGTGAGCTTCCTGTGGAGGATGACATTGACTTCAATGATGTGGAGTTGGAGGACTTGGAGAAGGATGAGTTGTGAGGCTCACAGCCCAGCCTTCAAATTTCTTTTCTTGGGAGCAAGCAGAGTTTTCCAGCAATCAGCTGAGTCTACCAGTGGCCTTTTTTAGCCAAGTAGCACTTGAGTGGTCATTTGAAAACACTGCAGCAGTTAACTTCTGCATTGCAAGAAAACACTGAAAAATTCTATAAATTGTTGTGACCAGTGTGTTGAATTGTCACATATTTTGAAGAAAACTGGGCTGTTGAAACATTTTTCCCTCTCTGTTGCTTGAATGTTCTTGGAGGCTGTTTCTTATATATAGGATTTTTAAAATGTGATTCCTTCATTTGAATATTAATGGATTTTTCCATTAAAGAATAAAATATTTTGGAAAATGTCAATAAATGTATGAAATTAGTGCCACATCATAAGCTCAGAGTCTGATGTTTAGCCAGAAATTAACACTACGAACTGATGACCCTCACGTCTTCTTCCTGTAAATGTTTTTAAAATGGAAAGTAAGACCTCTTTCACTAGGATTCCTTCCATTCCATTTGGAAAACTTGGTTATCAAGTAAGAGCTCCTTTTCATGCCCCAGTTTGTCTTCAGGCATCACAGTGGTTAATTATTAGGCTCACCTGTTCTCTGTTCCTTCCGTAATGGATCACAGGTCTTTCACATTTATGTGAAATGCTTAGAAAAGGGAGTTGGGAGTTACGTTAGAACAAGAGAAAAAAACACTTCAAAGGACTGAACATTTTATTGTAACTTAAAAAAAAAATACAGGGGCTGAAGAGATGGTTCAGCAGTTAAGAGCACTGACTGCTCTTGCAGAGGACCCGTGTTCGAGTCCCAGCATCCACATGGCAGCTACAAACCATCCTTAAATCCAGTTCCAGGGGAATCTGAAGCCCTCTTCTGACCTCTGCAGCATTGCACAACATGGGTGTACTCACAAACATGCAGGCAATACACTCATACACATAAAATAAAAATAATAAATTAAAAAATATGTAAAAAATACACTCTTGACCAGGCGAAGTGGCACACCTTTTAATCCCAGCACTTGGGAGGCAGAGGCAGGTATGTCTCTGTGAGTTCAAGGCCAGCCTGGTCTACATAGTTGAGTTCCAGGCCAATTGGGGCTTTAGGGAGACCCACTCTCAGAAAGACCAAAAAAATTAATTCTTAACTAAATAAATAAGATGGCAGTTTGGGACACTAGAATAGCTCAGTTCCATGTGGTTCCTGGATCAATAGCATTGGTATGACCAGAGAAGTTAGAAATGCTGACTATCAGGGATAGGGAATGCTCAGTAGATAAAGAGCTTGTCATGCAAGTGTGAGGATGTGAGTTTAAATCCCCAGAACCCATGCAAAAGTCAGGCACGTTGGGAGCACCTGTCTGTAATCCCAGTGCTTCTATGTAGGCTAGACAAGAGGAAAAGGCAGGGGAATCCCCACAAGCTTGTGGGGCAGCTAGCCTGCACTCAGCAGTGAACAATGAAAGGAAGGCCTGATCCTTTGTGTTTAGTTTTTATTGTTAGTTTTATTTTATGTGTATGAGTGTTTAGCCTGCATGTAAGTGCACCATGTGCATGAAGTCCCCACAGAGGCCAGAAGAAGGCATCACATCCCCTGGAACTGGAGTTACTGACAGTTGTTAGTCACCATGTGGATGCTGGGAACTGAATCTGGATCCTCTGTAAGAGCAGTCAGTGCTCTTAACTGCTGAGCCATTTCTCTAGTTCTTTATTTATTTAATATTTTATTTTTATTTTATGTGTATGATATATTGCCTGCATGTATGTGAGTACACCCATTGTCATGCAATGCCACGGAGGTCGGAAGAGGGCTTTGGATTCCCCTGGAACTGGAGTTAAGGACAGTTCGTAACTGCCATGTGGGTGCTGGGAATCGAACCCGGGTCCTCTGCAAGAGCAGTCAATGCTCTTAACCACTGAGCTATCTCTCCAGCCCCTGTTTGTTTTTATTATAATCATTGTGTATATACAATGTATATGTGTAAGTGTAGGTATGTGCATGCCACTGTACATGTGTGGAGGTCAGAGGACAACTTTCAGGAGTTGGTTCACCCCTTCCACCATGGGATTTGGGGACTGAACTTAGGTGGTCAGGTTTGTGTGGCAAGTACCTTTACCCACCTCACCTGCTTGATACCTTGATCTTAGGCAAGGTGGAAGCTAAAGACCGACACCTGAGGCTATCCTCTGACATCTACATGAATGCCATGGGAAACACCTGCCTGCACACACACTCACATACATGCACCATCCACACATACATCATGCACATATACATATACAACACATACAAAGATATGCAGATTATTAGGACTGAGGAGATAGCTCAACCTGTTAAGTGCTTTACATGTGAACATGAGGGTCTGAGTTGGATCCCCAGTACCCATGTAAAAAAAAAGGTGGGGCATCATGGTGCATGCTCATAATCCCAGTGCTGGGGAAGTAGAGACAGGCAGGTCCCTGGGGCTCATTGGCCAGCCAGCCTCACCTATTCTGGTGAGCTCTAGGCCAATGAGAGATCCTGTCTTAGAAACAAGATGCATGGTGCCTCCTGAGGAATGACATCCATAGTTATCCTCTGGCCTACACACACATGTGCACACACATGCACATACAACTGCATACACATGGCATCCACATAAACATGCACCCAAACACACATGCACACACATGCATACACAGGGACACACAGGCATACTTATCAGGCTCTATCTTAGCCCTTCCAATTGGAAACTCTGAGGAGGGGGCCAGCAATCTGTTCTCAGAAAACCTGCAAATCATTCTAAGGCATGAAGTTTGACTACCCAAAGTATGGTCCATGGATCAGCACTATTAGATTACCTGAGAATGTATTAAAATGCAAAATCTCAGGCCTCCCTTCCCTGAGTCTTCAGTTCATCAAGATCCCAGAGGGCTTCAGTGCACCTTACACTTTGACATGGGCTACACCTGAGCTTTCATGCCCTGGTACTCCTTGATCTGAGGGAGGATGAATCTGCCCTTTAGGGCCGTGGACAAATAGATGCAGATGATAGGGGAAAGTGGGCCACAGAGTTCCAGACCCAGGCAAAGGCTTTCCTTGGTGTTGCATGAATCCAGACTGCTCCCAGAAAATGTCACCAAGAAAAATAATGGCTTCATCAACCCTGCCACATGCTCAACCTAGACGGTGTGCAGAAAGCAGATTGCCAAGGCAAAAAGACAAACAGTCCAGCGAGTATCATTCATATTCCACAGGAGACAGCTGGAGCCCCGAGATGCAGGCAGCCTCCCAGTACTCATGATGCCAGTGATTTAAGGAGAAGCGGCAGAGGCGTCTAGCGAGGGGGAAAAAAAAAAAAAAACCCTGCAGAAACACTCCTGTGAAGACGAAGCTGCTGAAATGGGAAGCGGCACCTGTGACCAGTCCTCACATCTGTCCAGCATGATTTGGGGTGCTCCTTTTTTCTTGGGGTCCAGAGAAACCAACTGGGCAGCACTGATGAATGATAGGGGACCCCCATCCAGTGGCTCTAAAGCTAAAAATGGCTTTCCCCTCTTGACACCAGCAGGAATCCCGCCTTCCCCTTCTTGCCCACTTCCCCTCTTTCCCATTTTCTCCCTTCCCCCACTTCCCCTCTTCTCCCTCTTCCCTGTTTTCCCATTGGTGCTTGTGATTCTACTAGACTGGCCTTTCTGTTCCCTTTCATCAGAGTTGCTGTGGGATATGAAGTGGGGGCTTTCTCCGTGCAGGGCTCTGAACTAAGCACCTCGTGTATCATTTTTTTCTATTTAATCCTTTCAAAATTCTGTGAGATAGGTCTCACTACTATGGGTAGTATCTATTAAATACCAACAGACATTTGTTAATCTACAAATGAAGAAATTGAGACTAGGAAAGTTAAGCCACTTTTCAGAAGTCAGCTAGACAGAAAGGTGAGGTTGAAGATGAGTCCACACATCCTGAGACCCTGGGTTACTACAGAACCTTGGTCCTCAGCTGTTCTAGTTACCTTTTCTGTTGCTGTGATAAGCCACTCTAAAACCAAATTGGTGAGGAAAGGATTTATTTCGTCTTACAACTCCTAGGTCACAGTCCATCACCAAAGAAAGCTAAGATAGGAACTCAAGGCAGGAACCTGGAGGCAGGACCTGAAACAGAGACCATGGAGGAACGCTGCTTACTGACTTGCTTACTTTGGCTTGCTCAGCTACTTCTATACAGCCGAGGCCGATCTGCCTAGGGACGGCACCATTCACGGTGGTCTGGGCCCTCTCATATCAACTAGCAATAGAGAAACTGTTTCACAGACATGGTCACAGGTCAATCTGATCTCGGCAATTCTTCAGTTGAGGGTCCCTTTTCCCAGGTGTCTCTACTCTCTGTTAACCAGCAAAAGTTGACTCCTTGCCAACTTGACACACAAACACATCATTATAAGTCATACACTTCTCATTTCTTGTGTCCCAAATCTCATGTTAACATCATAATATAGAAAAGTATATTATAGGACATATATAAATAAAAAATATTTATTGTTTTTATTTTTCATGTATGAGTATAATGCCTGCATGTAAGTGTACCCATGTCATCCAATGCCCATGGAGGTCAGAAGATGGCACCAGATACCCTGAAACTGGAGTTACAGACAGTTGTTAGCTGCCATGAGGCTGCTGGGAACCAAACCCAGTTCCTCCACAAGAGTAGCCAGTGCTCTTACTTGCTGAGTCATCTCTCCAGTCCAGAAGTCTAATTTTAAAAAATATTTTATTCTTTTTATTTCTATTTTATGTGTATGAGTATATTGCCTGCATGTAAGTGCACTCGTGTCATGCAATGCCCTCAGGGGTCAGAAGAGCACATGGATCCCCTGAACTAGAGTTATAGACATTTGTTAGCCATCCAGTCCCAAGTTATAGAATTTTTTAAAAAGATTGTGGAACTTTTAAAAGTTAGCCTGTTCTGAGGCTGGAAAGATGGCTCAGAAGTTAAGAGCACTGGCTGCTCTTGAAGAGGACCCAGGTTCGATTCCCAGCACCCATATGGCAGCTACAACTGTCCACAACTCCAGTTCCAAGGGATCTGACCTCAGTGACCAGTGCACAACATGGGTGTATCTACTTCCGTGCAGGAAACACACTCATACACATAAAATAAAAATAATAAATAAAATATTTTAAAATAAAAATTCCATCACTTAAAAGTACAATGTCTCTTTAAAAACTCAAAGTCTCTTAACCATGGACTGCTGTGAAAAAAACATAAGTTGCATACTTTCTTATTCCAAGAGAGAAGAACCATGGCATAGTTGCAGTTAATCAAAGCAAACCAAAACCAGCCATGTGAAAAGCTCATTGTCCAATATCTAGGACTCATGCATGATTGACCTTCTGGGCCTCAAAGGGCTTGGGTGGCCCCACCTCTCCAGCCCTGCCATCTGCAGCACACACAGCTTGTCTGGTAGACTTATCCCCGCTCCACTGTACACTGTGGCTATCCTTGGTGGTCATCCCACAGTCCTAGTATCTCTAATATACTGGAGTCTCCACTGCAACTGAGGCTGCACTTCACCAATGGGATCCTGGCATCTCTACAGGTACTCCAGCATGGCCACATGGTGTCAAGCCTCAGCTTTTCTCCATGACCCCTTCAGTCCTGGTGTTTATACTGTGACTGAGGCAGCACCTTCAATAGCCTTCTTGGCCTCTCTTCAGGGGGACTCTGACCCTACCACACAGTGCCAAGCTTCAGCCACTCTTCATGACCCCTTCATGCCTTCAAAACCATTACTATGTGGAGATTCTTAAGCATTATTTACCAAGTTTGGCTACATACTTGAAATGCAAACTTGGCTCCCTCTAGACCAAAGCTTCTATGTGCTGACCGTGAGGAAATACTTCCCAGAAGAGTTCGCCTCAGTAATGCTGGTCTCTCATTAATCACAGCTGATTTTTCAGCTCCAGTTAACCAGCTTCCATTGTCCCAGTAAAGCAAAGTTTCACTTCCGTAGATTCTTAATTGAAAATGTCACATTAACAACTCTGATAGAGTCTTTGCTTCCCTCTGGAACTTCTCAAGTCATACCTCCCTTTTCTGATTCCTTGCTCAGCATTATCTTCCAAGTTCCCACAACAGCTTATTAAGCTCTGAGTACTCCGTGGCTTTTCTAGCCCAAAGTTCCAAAAGCTTTCCACAATCCTCCAATAAAACCACCTAGTCAGGTCGAGCACAATAATACCCGCACATTCCTGGTACCAATTTCTAGTTTACTTCTCTGTTATCGTAATGAAACACTGACCAAAAGTAACTTCAGGGAGATGGTATTTGGCTTACAGGTCACACTCTGTCATCAAGAGAAATCAGGGCAGGAGCTGGAAGCAGGAACCTGAAGGCAGAAACTGAAACAGAACATGGAGGAATGCTGCTTACTGGCTTGCTTCCCTTGGCTTGCTCAGCTACTTCTCCTATATAGCACAAGCCAACCTGCCTAGGGATGGCACTGCCCACAGTGGGCTGGGCCTTTCCACATCAACTACGAATTAAGATAATGCCTCACCCATAGATTAATGCATCTTTCACCTCTCACCATAGAAGCTTCCTTATGCAGCAGATGGTGATTAACACAGAAACCCACAACTGGCCAATGTGCAGAGAACAAGAGGCTAGAGTGCTTATCCCTGAATAGGAAATCTCTATCAGTCAAATTTCTGTAGGGAATCATTGTGGAAGAGAGGGCAGAAAAATTGTAAAAGCCAGAGGTTGTGGATGACCACAAGGAAACAGAGTTTTCTAGACAGCTGGTTGGTTGCTCATATGAATTCACAGCAACAGTGATAGCATGCACAAGTCCCACCTAAACTCAAGCCAGACAAAATCCCAGTATAGTTGTGGGGATGTGGATAAGAAACCCCAATCGTATCTGAGGAATTATTGGCAACTGATAGCTGCTGGGAAATTTGGTCTTCTTCAAGGATGTTGCTCTTAGATTAATCAGGCTCCAGTGGATGGACCCACACTGAAGGACATTTGGGGACACAAATTAGACTCCTCAGGCCTTATTTTATGCATATATAAAATATATATTAGAGTACATTAAATTGGGCAGGAAGTAGAAAGGGGAGGTACAGATGGGGGGATCTAAATATGATCAAAATATATTGTATAAAAATCACAAAAATTCAGCAATACAAAAGAGCTAGCAAAAGAAAAGAAGGAAGGAAGGAAGGAAGGAAGGAAGGAAGGAAGGAAGGAGGATGAGCACAAGAAGACATTTTTATTTTGGCTCATAGCTACAGAAAGTTCAGTTCACGGTTGCTTAGCTCCATCACTTTGGATCTGTGGCAAGACAGAACATCATGGTGGGGAACATGTGCTGGAGGATATTAGTCACCTGATGGCAATCAAGGAGCAGAGACAAAGGGAGGGAGGGAAAGGAGGGAGGGAGGGAGGGAGGGAGGGAAGGAAGGAAGGAAGGAAGGAAGGAAGGAAGGAAGGAAGGAAGGAAGGAAGAAAAAAATGCCTTATAGTCATGGCCACAGGGCAATCTGATCTCATCAATTCTTTACTCTTCCTAGGTGACTCTAATTTGTCAAGTTGACAAAACTAGCTAGGATATCCACCATACCCTTCTTTGTGGCTTAAACTATGGTTGTTAAACCAACATGTTCAGCATCATTTGGAAGCTTGTGATACAAGAACCTAAGACCTCACACAAACTTAATGAACCAGATTCTGCTTTTGTGTGTGTATGTGTGTTTGTGTGTTGTTGATGATGTTAATGATGATGAAACCCAGGGCCTCATTTATGCTAGGCAAGAACTTTGCCACTGAGTAGTACCCCAGGCCACAGACTCTACATTTTTTAAAAGCACTTTATTTATTTATTTATTTATTTATTTATTTATTTATTTATTTATTTATTTAGGGTTGGAGGCCCATGGAGGCCAGACAGCAACTTGTGGGAGTCAGTTCTCTTCTTCCACCCTGTGGGTTCTGAGGATCAAACTCAGGATGGCAGGCTTGGCAGCAAGTACCTGTCTTTATCTGCTGCTGAGTCATCTCAGTGGCCCAGACTGTACATTTTCAACAAGTATCTTCTAGGATTCCGTCTGATAAACAAACCTGATCAAAAATTCGTCCTTCCCTTGCAATGATCCCTTTGGAAAGCAGGATGTTGAGAACCAAGTAGAGGTCACCAGGTTACAGGAACATGAGAGGGAGAGAGAGAGAGAGAGAGAGAGAGAGAGAGAGAGAGAGTTTGCTATTGTTGAAGGAGTTCAGGAAATGCAGCTCTGATGTGCCCATTTGGGACTTCAACCTGAGGACCCTCGGGGATGGCAATTGCAGGGAGGAGCTTTCACTGAACTTCCTTTGCCTGCTTGAGACCCTCCACAAAGGGATCTCAGTCTCCATAATCCCTCCCTGAGGATCTCATTATCCCAAGGATTAATTTACTTGAGGAAAGACCCAGACAAACTTGTCACTGGGCAGTTACTTACTCATCTGAAGGTCTATTTATCTTTCCTCCAGATTATTTGCTTTCCCTGAAGTTGTCTGTAACCCCTGCTCCCTTGAGGCCTGTGAGGGTGGGAAAAGGTTCATAGAGTTCGGAGCATGACCCAAGTCTGGGTCTTGGTTCTTATGACTGGATGGGTGAGGTGCTTGACTTCCCTCTCCTGAACGGAAAGGTCAGATCTGGGGCCTGTGCTTCAACACCTGCCCAGTGTCCACTGCCACCCTGTGCCCTGTTTCTCACCCCACCCAGCCTGGGGCACTCAGAAGCCTGTCACTGTATTACCCACTGCCAGAACCCATTGATTCTTCTTCCTAATGGAACATGGTGTTGTCCAAAGGCTTCTGAGGACCTTGTGTCATTCACAGTCACTGAAGCTCAGACTGGATTCCAAGGGGCCCCGTGGGCTCAGTGTAATCTTTCGTGTTTATTTTGACTATTTTTTTAAAGATATTTTTAAGACACAGTCTCATATAGTGCAGGCTGTCCTCCAACTCACTATGTAGTTGAGAAGGACCATTTCCTGATCCTCCTGCCTACAATTCCTATTACCATGGTTGGGATCTGAATGGGATACTTATGAATTCTTGGTCTCTTACTCAAAGAATTAAAATAAGGTCAGACACCGGTTGCAAAGTAATAAGAAGACTTTGTTCAAAGCAAAGTGATAGCACACATCAGGAAATATGCTGTTAAGGCCCTGATTATCATTTAGGGCTTCTTTTTGTGGGGTTCAAGCAAAGGAGGAGTTTGGTTATTAAGGAACATAGCTTGGGCAGTTCTCTGTTTTGATTGACAAGCTTAGATTATGTAAACCTTAGTTCACTGTGCATGTCCCTTCCCATAATGCATCTGATTTTAATCATATGCACACCCAATTATGCATAAGCATAAGATAATAAATAGAAGATTCTCCCTAAAAGTTCACTCAGAGAACACAGTTTACTGTATTATATATGCACCCCAAACTAGTTCAGACCAGTTGGGCCCTCTATCTTCCATAGCCAGGTATGTTCTGAAACATGTTTGAATAGAAACTGTCCATGAAAGGGGAGTTTTTGATGGCTATTTGTTGGAGGGTTCATCCCATTGTTCGGAATGGGATGCATGTGCAGTTTGATGCAAGTTTGGGTCCTAGGTTATTTGCTAGATACATTGTTCGGAGAAGTGTGTGTGCATGGCCCAAGCCCAGGGGAGTCCCAGGTTGCTCAGCTGTTCCCTATCATTGCCTGCCTCATTCCCAAGTGTTAGAATTAGAGGCATGAGCCACCAGGCCCATTAAGGTCAGTATAATCTATGTTTAAGAGTTCAAGAAAGAGTACATGAAGTTGTGAGGAAAAAGTGATGGGGAGATATGGGAGAAGTTGGAGGGGAGGGAGTGGGCGTGGATTTGATCAAAACACCGCATATGCATGTATAAAATTCTCAATAATTTTTTTTAAGTTAAAAAAGAGTTCAACCTGATTTAACACTTGGGGATCTGAGGTAAGAGGACTGAGAGTTTGAGGCTAGCCTGGGCTATGCAGTGAGATCTTGTCTGAAAAAACAAAAACAGAAAGAAAAGAAAAAGGAAGGAATTTAGCCTCACCAGGGGCTTAAATGTAATCTCTACAAGTTATCAAAGATGTGATCCTGGGTGGTTTCTTAACCACCCTGGGTGGGTGGTGCTTCGATTTTTTCATTTGTAGAGATAGTATTACATTCAACATTTCCAGTAATCTTAAGTTAAATACAAACTTAATGAGTACCAGTATTTACTAGACATTCAACATCATTATATATTATGAGACACATTCCCTTATTTTAGGGATATCAATACGGTATCTTTCATTCAGTAGGAAAAGGTGTTCCAAGCCAAGCCAAAGGTATTTGGGTTCCTTTCCATAAGGTGCCTTAGAGCATACATTTATTTACAGTGCTGCAGGTGGAAATCAGGGCCTGGTACATGCTACACCCTAGCCTGCTCAGAATTCTCGTGTATGTGTGGTGCATTTATGTGTTTGTGTGCACATGTGTATTTGTGCATGTGGAGGCCTGCGGCCCACATCAGGTGTGTTCCCCTTAATTGCCCTCCATCTTTTTTTTGAGACGGTACTGTAGCCCTGGCTCGCCTGGAGCTCTATGTAGACCAAACTAGCCTGAAATTCACAGAGATATGCCTGCCTCTGCCTCCCAAGTACTGGAATTAAAAGTGCATACCACCATGCCCACCCCACCCAGCCTTCCATTCTGAAGGAAACTCTATCTCTGAATTCTGAGACAGTCTCTCATTGATTCCAATAGGTTGTCTCCAGGAATCCACCTGTCTCCACCTCCTTAGCTCCCAGCACTGTGGGTTTACAGATTGCTGTACCCAGCTTTCATATAGGTGCTGGAAATCCAAACCCAGGTCCTAATGTTTGTATGACAGGTACTTTAGGGAAGGAGCCATCTCCCCAGGCCAGCTCAGAACTTTTCAAAGTCTCCTTTCAATCTGATTTCCAGTATATTTATCCCATTCACTGTTTCCATGTGAAATACACAACGGAGCCCCTTTTTCATAGGCTATCTCAAGAGTTTGTGGAGAATATTTTGAAGATGTTCACCTAACCCAATTCTCAATTTTATAGATGGGTAAAATGAAGCCTAGAAAGAGATGGAGACTTCCAGAAGTTCCTCAGCTAGTTAAGTGGTGGTGACCAGGCCACTGAAGAGCTAGACTGGAGTCCTTCCACAAGCCACACTGCTTCCGATTTACCTGTGGCTCCTGATAGCTCCTGTTATGGTTTGAATGTGAGATGCCCTCCATAGGCTCATGTGCTTGAATACTTGGTACCAGCCGGTGGTGCTGTTTTGGAAAGTTATAAAACCTTTAGGAGATGGAACCTCACTGGAGGAAGTAGGTCATGAGAGGGCTGGGTCTTCAGGTTTTATGGCCTGGCCTCACTTCCTATCTATTTTCTTCTTCTTTTAAAAATATTTATTATTTTTATTTTATGTATATGAGTGTATTGTCTGCATGTATATAAATGCACCCATGTGGTGCAGTGTCTGTGGAGGTCAGAAGAGGGTATCAGATCCCCTGGAACTGGGATTTATGAACTATTGTTAGCCACCATGTACATGCTGGAAACCAAAGCCAGGTCCCCTGCAAGAGCAGCCAGTGCTCTTAACTGCTGAACCATCTCTCCAGCCCCCACTCTCTGCTTCTTGACTTTATATTCAATGAGACCAGCTTCCTCACACTTGTGGTTCCTGACTTCTCTGCTGTGACTGACTATATCCCTTCCTTTCTTAATCTGTAAGCCAAAAGAAACCCTTCCTCCATGAAGTTGCTTCTTGTCAGATATTTGGTCACATCAACAGGAAAAATAATAGTTTCCAAATACCTTCTGGATACATGCTGTTTTTCATAAAAGCTCCCAGAAACCCCAATGGAAGAGTTAGTGGGAGTTGTAGATTCAGCAGCCAGGCCGCTGAGTTATGATGTGACAGTGGAGCCTGGATGACATTCCTAGATGTCATACTGTGTTTTATAATGCTGTTGAAGTCTGTGACTGAGGTGGGGGGCGGGCACAGTGGAGAGGAAACAGGTCAGCTAGGAAGGTCTAAAAGGCCTAACGTAGGAGGTGTACCCACAACAGACACTGCATCAGACACTGGAGAGGTGGATGTTCCAGAACTCCAGGCCTCTCATCACCCCACCCCCTTGCCTAGTGCAGAGCCCTGTGGAAAGGAAGGTGAGGTAGAGCAGAGGCTAGCAGACCACACTGAAGTCCACAGGGAAGTGTTTTCACCACAGCAGTCAATTTGAGACTGTTTTAAGAGCAGTTTGTGTTTCATAGCTAAGGTGAACTACTGGCTGACTTATCACTTTTCCCACTAAGGCGCACATGACTGACCATGTTTATTTACATGCCTGATGCACTCCTGAGGGCATATGTTCCCTCAGACAGGCAAATATTTTAAAGAAGAGCAACATTGGTAAGTGTGTGAGAAAAAGCCAAGAGCTAGCACGTGCACTGCTGGTGAGGGTATAGATGGGTAAATCAAGATGGTCCCAATAGAGAATTTTTTTTGTATTTTTTTGAGACAGAGTCTCCTTGTAGCTCCAGCAGTCCTGGAACTCACTATGTAGACCAGGCTGGCCTTGAACTCACAGACATCCGCCTGCCTCTGCCTCCCAAGTGCTGGGATTAAAGGCGTGCACCACCACGCCTGGCTAAGAATTTTTTTTTTAACACAGGGTCTCACAGTGCAGCCCAAGCTGGCCATAAATGCGTGGCAATCTTCTGTCCTCAGTCTCCAAAGTGCTAAGATTATAAGCATGAGTCACCATGCTTGACAGAACATTTAATTTCAATTGTATTCCCTATAACCCTGAAATTCCATCTTTTGGGATAAGCTTAGGAGTCCATCAAGCCTACACATTCAAGTATGTCACCACAGAATGATAGTAACTATGCAAAACAGAAGCAACTCAGATGTCCAATAGGAAAATAGAAAGATGAAATGTGGTATAATCATAATGAATTAAAACTGTTTGAGGCTGAGGTGTAATTCAGCAATACAGTGAGCTTGTGTTCAAGCATGAAGCCCTGTGTTCAAACCCCAGCACCAAAATCCAAAAGAGCTGTATATCATTATGGATAGACCTCAAAATATATTGTGACATTTGCCACAAAAGCCTGACAACCTGAGTTTAATCCCCCCCATCAAACTGACTCCATGGGCAGCTAGAGAGGGGACACAGTGGTTAAGAGCACTAGCTGCTTTTTCAAAGGACCCAGGTTCAGTTCCCAACACATGAGGGCTAACAACCATCTGTAACTTCAGTTTCAGGAGATCTGATACCCTCTTCTGGCTTCAACAGGTACTGCATGGACATGGTGCTCTTACATATATGCAGGCAAAACCCTCATACACATAAATAATATATATTTTTTAACCAGCAAACAAACTGACTATAGTTGTCTTCTGACCTCCACATGCATACTGAGCCCTGAGTGCACACTCTCTTTCTGAATAAGTAAATGTAAAAAAATTTCTTAAAATATATACCTTTGAAAGCCTGGTCTGGTGGTACAGGAATGGAATCTTTGGGAGTAGGAGTGGCAGCTGAGGCAGGAGGATCATAAGTCAAGACTGCTTGGTTACAGAGTGAGTTCAAGACCAGCCTGGGCAAATAAGTGAAATTCTGTCTCAAAAAGTAAGCAGAGGAAGGCCAGCAAGATGGCTCAGAGGGTAAAGCGCTTGCCACAGAAGTCTGACAACCTGAATTCAATCCCTGGAACCCACATAAAGGCAGAAGGAAAAAACTGATTCATAAAGTTGTCCTCTGACCTCACATAAGAATGTGGCACGGGGCTGGAGAGATGGCTCAGTGGTTAAGAACACTGATTGTTCTTGCAGAAGACCCAGGTTCAAATCCCAGCATCCACATGGCAGCTAACAACTGTCCGTAACTCCGACAGCCTCTTCTGTCCTCTGTGGGCACTGCACCACAGGGGTGCACTTACCTACATGCAGGCAATACATGAATACACATAAAATTTAAAAAATAATAAAATAAAATGTTTAAAAAAAAAAGAGTGTGGCACAATGAGCCCGTACACTTACACACACAAACACACACACTCACATGCACACACATGGACATGCACACATACATACACACACCTCATGTGTGCACACAAACAATAACAACAAATAAATTGGGGTTTTTTTTTGGTCTTTTTGAGACAGGGTCTCCCTGTAGCCCCAGCTGTCCTGGAACTCACTAGGTAGACCAGGCTGGCCTTGAACTCATAGAGATATGCCTGCCTCTGTCTCCCGAGTGCTGGGATCAAAGGCATGCGCCACCACACCCGGCACAAATAAATTTTTAAAAGTAAACATACGGTTGTAGATAGAACTCAGTGGTAGACTGCTTGCCTAACATGCACAACGGCCTGGGTTTAATCCCTAGTGCTACAATATAGATAGGTGTGTGTGTATGCTTTTTGTTTGTTTGTCTTGAGACAGGGTTTCCCTGTAGCCCCAGCTGACCTGGAACTCACTATGTAGACCAGACTGGCCTCAAAGTCACAGAGATCTGCCTGCCTCTGCCTCCCCAGTGCTGGGATTAAAGATGTGTGCCATCACATCTGGCATGTGTATGATTTATATATAATAAAAGTGCTGTATGATACAAAAATTACAAAATTAAAATCCTACTTAAATGATTTTTAAATGGTTGTGAATGTGTGTGTGTGTGTGTGTGTGTGTGGTCTTTTTGAGACAGGGTCTCAAACTCATAGAGCTTAAATGATTCTGTTTAAATTTGTATAATTTGTATAAGTTGGCCAAGCATAGTGGTGCATGCCTTTAGCAGAGCACTCAGGAGGCAGAGGCAGGCAGATATCTGTGAGTTCAAGGCCAGCCTGGTCTACATAGAAAATTCCAGGCCAGCTGGGGCTACAGACCCTGTCTCAAAAAGACAATAAATAAATAAATAAATAAATAAATAAATATAAATAAATTTGTGTGGTTGGTTCATCTATATGCATACTGGTATGTGTGCTGTGCCTGTAAAGGCCAGGAGAGGGTGACAGAGCTGCCATGTGGGTGTTGGGAATTGAACCTGAGTCCTCTGAAAGAACAGCAAGTAAGCTCAACCTCTGAGCTACCTCTCCAACCTTTGTATAATTTTTTGAGACAGAGTCTCATTAACCCAGACTAGCCTCAAGCTTACTATGCACCTGGGGATGACCTTGAACTTCTGCTCCTCCTACCTCAATTTTCCAGGTGCTGGGATTTCAGGCATGCGCCACCAGGCCTGCTTTTGTTGATTTTCTTTTCTTTTTCTTTTTGTTTTTCTAATTTGGTACTGGAGATTGAACCCAGGGCTTTGCGCATGACAGGCAAACACTCAACTGAGCTACATCCCAGCCTCCATTTATATAATTTTTCAAATAGAAACAGTAGTTCTATGTATTTATCATAGGTGCATGTCCATGTTTTGAAAAACAAAGCACTCTGGAGGCAGAGGCAGGCAGGTCTCTGTGAGTTCGAGGCCAGCCTGGTCTACAGAGTGAGTTCCAGGCCAGCTGGGGCTACTGGGACATCCTGTCTCAAAAAGACCAAAAAAGAAAAAGATGACATCAGCCATGACATGTCTGACACATCACCTAGACTCTCAACTTCCCCTGTATCCTGAACACTTCACCACTCACTCTGCCTCAGCCACTAGTGTGGTCATTGGTGCTCTGATGGCCTGTGTGGTTCCCAGTGAAGCTGACCGGTCATGTCAAATCTCATATAGTTTCCATCGTTTCTGGACTTGAACTTAGTACTTTGCCCCGAATCTTGGATCTGGTTTCCTGTGCAGCCGCCTGAAGTTGCCAGATGTAATGAAGTGATTCTCAACCAGAATGATCCCCTCAACCTCAGAAAACATTCATCTATGTCCAAAGGTATGCTTGTTATACCTGAGTAGCAGGTGATCCTGGAATCTAGAAAGTACAGGTCAAGAATGCTGCTAAAACCTGGCTTGGTGGCACACACCTTTAGTCCCAGCACTCAGGAGGCAGAGGCAGGCAGATCTCTGTGAGTTCAAGGCCAGCCTTGTCTACATAGCGAGTTCCTGACCAGCTGGGGCTACAGGGAGACCTTGTCTCGAGAAACAGAAAAAAAAAAAAAAAATTGCTGCTAAGGGCTAGAGAGATGGCTCAGAGGTTAAGAGCACTGGCTGCTCTTCCAGACCCAGGTTCAGTTCCATAGTGGCTAACAACAGTCCATAACTCCACTTCCAGGGGATCTGATGCCTTCTTCTGACTTCCATGGACACGACACACATGTGGTGCACTTACACACAAGGAGACAAAGCACCGATGCACATAAAATAAATCAATTTAAAAATCAAAACAACAACAATAAAAACATCCACAGGGCAGCCACTACAACCAAGATTCATCTGGCCCCAAATGTCAGTAATGATCAAGAACAACAACAAAGGCCCACTAGAACAAACTAGCTGTGTGATCTAAGGACAGGTGCTTCACCCCTCTCCTTCAGTGTCCTCATCTGTAGAATGACATTAATCATTACATCTCCCCCGTATGGTCATTGTGGGGAGTTAGTGTCTTAATGATTTATGTACAGCCTTGATGTTGATGGCTGGCACTTAAGAGAATGTCTTGCAAGTGTAAGAGCAATGATGGTGCGGTAGTAGGAACTCTGTCATGAAGCATGACAATAATAGACATTTTAATTCTTTAAGACAGGGTCTCAGCTGGGCATGATGGCACACTCCTTTGATCCCAGCACTCTGCAGAGGCAGGCAGATCTCTGTGAGTTCAAGGCCAGCCTGGTCTACGTTGAGTTCCAGGCCAGCTGTCGCAAAAAAAAAAAAAAAAAACAGGGCCTCATGAATTTTTTTCTATTATAGTGCTGCAGTTTGAACCCAGGGACTGGTGCACATTAGGAAACACTCTGCCATGGAACTGCATCCCCAGTTCCAAACACCCTAAATCTTTAAGCTTTTCACATACTTCATAGCTTTAATTATTACTGGCTAGAAATCTTCACAATGCCCTTGCATGAAACACCTCTCAACTGATGGTAACTCTATAAGATTAAATTTCATTGACTCTAACGTGCACACTTTTTTTTACATTTGGGTATCTCTGAACTCAGGATGTACCTGATAGTTGTAGCTGGATCTGGCCATGTATAAAATCTTGGAAAAACAACAGGGAAGATCTTTCTATGTGTATGCTTTTTTTTGTTTTTTGAGAAAGAGTTTTACTATGTAGTCCAAGATGGCCTTGAACTCATAATCCTCTTGCCTTATCCTCTCAAGTGCTGCAGTAAAAGAGCACATGCCACCAGGCCCAGATTGGGGGAAGGGGGTCCTTTTTGGAGAAATGAGAAATCACTCATTTTGTTGATGGCATGGAGGAAAATAGTATTTTCTACAAATGGTTATTAGAGAGGGTGAATGAAAAAGTCATTCAGAGGTGTCAATGCTTTAGACTGGAAGGCTCTCCCTCAAAGGCTCTGTGTTGAATTCTTAGTCTCCCTTTGGAAATAACTGGATTATAAAAGCTCTGACTAATCAATGGATTAACCCACTGATAGAGTTGTAATTCAATAGCCTCATTGAGAAGTGTGGAAACTAGGCAGTGGGGCCTAAATGGAAGAAGCATATCACTAGGAACAGGTATCTGAGGTGCCTTATCCCTGCCCCTCACTCCTTGGTGTGTTAATTTTCTTGTTGCTGTGACAAGAAGCAACTTAAGGGAGGAAGAGTTCTTTTGGGCTCGAAATTTGAAAACCGTCCACCACCAGGGGAAGGCATAAAGGCCAGAGTGTTTCAGGCATCTGGTCACAATGTATCTGTGGTTAGCAGACAGGAGGTAGAGCCTGGCTGTAAAATCTAGAGGCTGGCCCCCAGTGACCTACTTTCTCTAATGGTACTCCATCTCCTAAAGGTTCCACGACCTTCCAAAGCACTACCATCTGTGAAGCAAGTGTTCAAACACAGAGTCTATCAGAGGACCACAATGACCACCATAAAGTAAGCAACTTTATCCCCCATTCCCTTCTTATGATGTTTGACCTCAATGCTGTACTAGAACAATGGATCCATGTCACATGGACTGAAGCTTCTCACACCAACCAAACTAAACCTTTCCACCTTTCCTCATTTTTTTTTTTTTTTTTTTTTTGGTCTTTTTGAGACAGGGGCTCCCTGTAGCCCCAGCTGTCCTAGAACTCACTATGTAGACCAGGCTGGCCTTGAACTCACAGATATCCGCCTGCCTCTGACTCCCGAGTACTGGGATTAAAAGCATGCACCACCACCCCGAATTTTTTAATCATTTATTTATTTTCACTTTAATGTGTATGAATGTTTTGCCTACATTTATGTTAGGTGCAATCATGTCGTGCAATGCCTGTGGAGGCCAAAAGAGAGCATTGGATACCCTGGCTGTCATGTGGGTGCTGGGAATTGAACCTGGGTCCTCTGCAAGAGCAGCCAGTGCCCTTAACCACTATGCCATCATACCAGCCCCAACCCAATGTATTTTCTTTATTTTGATGGTACAAAGCATAATGGTACATTTCAAAACAGGTAGCATCATATTTGATGAATCATGTACAATATTTCATTGAGCCTTTATAATGAGCTAATTGGTCACCTTGTATTATCTCACTTAATCCTCTCCATATTGTTTACATTGTTATTTACATACTACCACTTAGATACTATTATTATTCATACTTTGCTAATTGCCCCAAAGGCAATAGCTGAAAAGCAGAGCTGAAATTCAAACCCAAATTATGTAGACTCCAAAGACTTTATGCTTAACCTTTTCATCTTGGTTTAGAACTCTGGTCAAAGCCCATCTCCTTCTGTTGGAGGTAGGGGACCAACCTAGGGTATGGATGGTGATGTGAAAGGCAATGGAGACCATGCTCAGCAGTATATTGTTGGCTTTCTTTATTGCTGTCGCCTCCATTTCTCAGCACTACCAGATTTTCCCAACCACAGCTCTCCTACCTGGTCTCCTGTACTGCCAGAGCTGAGATCAATAATGGAATGCCACACCCGAGAGACTGCTGTCTCCCAGCTTCCCTAAAGAAATGTAGTTCATGTGCCCTGACAGCTGAGAGGCTTAAAAGGACGAAGATATTTTATAAGCTTTGAGAAGAGGAAGGAAAAAAGGAAGGAAGGAAGAAAGGAAGGAAGGAAGTCAGGGAGTCAGGGAGTCAAGAAGTGAAGAAGGGAGAGAGGGAGGGAGGGAGGAAGGAAGGAAGGAAGGAAGGAAGGAAAGAAGGAAGGAAGGAAGGAAGGAAGGAAGGAAGGAAGGAAGAGTGTTCCCAGGCTGAAACACACCTATGGAACTTCCCATTTATCCCCTTCATAGGAAAGCTCTGTCTGCAGATTCCACAAAGTTGTAGAACAAAAACACAGAGCCATTTTAACCAAACACCCAAGGCAATGTATAGTACAATGAGTAGCCAATGTGCAAATAATAAAAGCCCAATTAAATTAGGAAGCCCAGCAGATGGATCTTATTAGTGTCATCAAGACTTTAACCCAGCCGACTACCTCCTCTCCAGCAGCAGGGGTTTCCCAGAATTTCTGCCACATGGTTTGAGGGGTAAAGTAGATTAGCAGGCTGTGGGGGAGGGGGCAGCATTGCATGGAGGATCTAGAGACCTATGTTCAACTCTTAAAGCTTATATGACCTTAAACAAGCCACTTGACTGTCCATGCCTTATCACCCCTTCTTGTGAAATGTGTACCCCAGAATCTAAAACTGAAACAGGAACTCGAGTTTCCTCTCTCCTCTAGCCCCATGAAATCTGGTTTTCATTTTTGTTCCTGTCCCCTGTTCCACTCAGTAAGAAGCACTACTTCCAACCACCTTGGTGGTTTGTTTATGGGGAAAGGAGAGAGCCTCTTGATGAGGCTGGCCTGCCCTGTGCCGGTTTTATTGTTGCTTGGAGTCTGGACCTCTCCCCACGCCCACCCTTCCCCAGCCATCACAGGGAGGAAAGTGCATTTCCTGCAGCTCGTCCTGCATTGTAGAGGTCAGGGCTTCACTTTCCCTCTGCTTTGTAGCTCACTCACTGAGGAACAAAGACCAGAGTCAAGGAAATTTTCTGCCCTGCTCTCTGCCTAGTTCATGGAAGTTGGTACCTTTAGCCATTCGTTGCAGGGAGACCTGGAAAAAGACAGAGATTTTTCGACTTTTCTCTGCAACTTATGACAGGGCTGGGATGTGAGTCTAATGGTCTGACACCAATCCAACAACTGCACTGAGGAGTCAGAAGATTGTGTGGTATGGACGGACTCAAAGGAAACTCAGGATGAATCCAGCACTGCAAATGGCTGCTCGTTTCTCCTCTGCTTCCTCATTCTCGGTGTGAATAGAAGTGTTTTCTAGTCAAGAACATTTTGATTCCATATGCTGGTCTTCCTCTTCAGGTCCCTGGTTTTAAAACTGATGTTTACTTGATGTTATTGCTTTACATGTCAGTCGCAACTTGTAGCGTTCATTTCCCATCTCCTATCTGTAAGTCTCTTAGTTACATTGCAGGAAAGCTTTTGTTCCCTTGATCGAATAGCCTTGTTTTCTCACTCACACACTCCCTCCTTCTTTTATGACTTTTAGTTGCTGCTATGGGCCAAAGCCCCACAATGTCAAAGATTCTTGCCAAAAGTTCTTTCTTTCCCTTTTAAATTAGCAAATACAGTTCAGATTGTGCAACTGAACCTCAACCAGTGAGGTTGCCAAGGATGAAAGACGGCCATTTTACAGGGTATGCTTGCTCCTTTGTTCTTGTGAGATTTGTACCATTCTGATAAGAAGTAAAGTTTGCCTTGCTCAGAAACTTTCAGTTAGAGTGGTCTCTTTTTTTTCAACCCCAATTGTTTTTATGTGTATGCCTGCGTGTATGAGAGTGTACCTATGTTGTGCAGTGCCCACAAATGTCAGAAGGACAACCCCCTGGAACTGGAGTTAGGGATAGTTGTGAGCCACAATGTGGTCCTCTGCAAGAGCAGCCAGTGCTCTTGGGGCTTACACTAGTAAAGACCCAAGTAGGGCCTAAATGGTGATAAAGAGGGATGTTACTGCCCTGCACAAAGGATGAGCTTGTGTTAGACATCAAGCACAATAGGAATCAAAATCACCTGGATATCACATATAATACCTTGGGGTTAGAGAGATGGCTCAGCAGTTAGGAGCACTGGCTGCTCTTGCGGAGGACCCAGGTTCAGTTCTCAGAACCCACATGGTGGCTCCCAACTATCCTTAACTGTAGTTCCAGGGGATCCAACCCCTTCTTCTGGTCTCCACAGGCACTGCATGACATGGGTGTACTTACATACATGTAGGCAAAACACTCATACACATAAAAAATATAAATAAATAAATCAGCCTGGCTGAATAATCCCAACACTTGGGAGGCAGAGGCAGGCAGATCTCTGTGAGATTGAGGCCAGCCTGGTCTCTGTAGGGAGTTCCAAGCCAGCTGTGGCTACAGGGAGACTTCGTCTCAAGAAATAACAAATAACAAACAAAGTGTACTTCATTGGGCATGGTGGCTTACACCTGTAATCTTAGGTGGCTGAGGCAAGGGGATTGCCATAGATTTGAAATGGGCCTGGGCTACACAGTCAGGTCTAGGCCAACCTGAGTCACAGTATGAGATACTATGTCAAACAAAACACAATGTGGTGGTACACATCTGTAATCCTAGCCCTGAGAGGTGGAGTCTGGAAGGCCAGCTTCAACTCCATAGCAAGTTTGAAGCCAGCCCAGACTTCAAAAAACAAAAACAGTAAATAAGTAAATTATACCTCAATAAAACTGAGTTTTTAAAAATGTTTCATGCCAGACGTGGTGGCACTTGGGAGGCAGAGGCAGGTAGATCTCTGTGAGTTCAAGGCCAGCCTGGTCTACATAACCAGTTTCAGGCCAGCTGGGACTACAGGGAGACCCTGTCTCAAAAAGACAAAAAAAAAAAAAAACCAAAACAATTTTTTACTACATTTTATTTATTATGTGTGTGTGTGTGGGTGCACATGCACAAATGCATTCTTGCAAGGACATGCTTCTGTGGGTGCCACAGTTTGCGAGCGGAGGTCAGAGAACAACCTACAGAAGTTGGTTCTCTCCTTCTACCATGTTGAGTCCCAGGGACCAAACTCAGATAACCTTGTGGGCTTTGTGACAGGCACCTTTGCCCTCTGAGCCATCTTGCTGGCCCCAAACTGAGTTTTTAAAAACTACCTTGAAATTACTAAAGATTAGAAATCATTAGAATAGATAAAATAAAAAAATGAAGCAAAGTGGGAGCATCTAGCGGTACAGCCTCTATGCAAGGCGGTTTGGCAAAATTCATCAAAATAAATTAGTATGTATGCCATTTGGTCCAGCTGAAGATTGCTGGCCCTTAGC
The DNA here is from genome assembly GCF_000622305.1 of Nannospalax galili. NCBI lineage: Eukaryota > Metazoa > Chordata > Mammalia > Rodentia > Spalacidae > Nannospalax > Nannospalax galili. The sequence goes on from NW_008359594.1 coordinate 1,771,415, forward strand.
CAGGATGTAGTCAGCCATGGCCAAGAGGGAGCAGTCCTGCAGCACATGTATGTTACAACTGCTCAGGGGGATGTGAGCAGGGAGGGGCAGCTTCACTTAGGATGGGAAGTGTGGGTCAGGTGACATGGAGGCATTTCTCAAAACAGTCTGTGAGGCTAGAGTGGAGTGGGGCATGTGGAGCATGGGTAGGGGTGGAACAGAGGCAGTGGCCAGGTCACTGACATAATGCCTCCTCTGTCTCTTGACGCTGTGTGGTCCAAGATGTCATTTTGCTTCTCTGAGCTTCCTTTCTCCATCTATAGACTGAAGACACTACAGCCTGCCAAGGAGGAGGGTGATATGAGGATTAAATGAAAGCCACACTGCAGTCCTTGGCTCCATGTCTAGGAGATGGCCAGGGAGCAACCAAGGTTTGTCTTCCCTGGTTTCTCTCGTTCTTCCTCTTTCTGTCTGCTATGCTAATGTTTGCATAGCACCAAAACTCATACAACATCTTCATGGAGGTTGTGGAGAGACAAAAGACAGACCCAAACTAAAATTTCTACACAGCCAAACCTGACTGCTCCAGGCCTGACCCCAGTGACTTGTCATGTCTTATACAATTACCACTTTACCACTTTTACATTACTTTACCTAATGTCCCATGGTTCCTTACCCAAATGACTTGGCCAAAGAAAAACAGTTTGCTCTTTTCCCTCATGACTGATGCTCACTGAGTTCAGTTTGGAATTTCCTTTCAAGGTCAGATCCAGCCTGACCAGTCAGATGCTGTGGCCCCAGTGCCAAAGGCAACTCTGAAGCAAAACTGTGTTTCGCTTTTGCAAGCTGGAAGCCTCTAACCTTGGGGGAATGGCCCAGGGTAGTGTTTGCTTGGTTCTTCACATACAAATATGTGCTGCCCACGGGGGTATCGTTCATGTGGACTTTGCACTTTGGTAGACCAATGAGAGGTAATACACCGTTTTCTCTAGCTCCCTAGGATGCTTTCTCAAACGTTCATGTGGACTTTGCACTTTGGTGGACCAATGAGAGATAATACACCCTGTTTTCTCTAGCTCCCTAGGATGCTTTCTCAAAAACTTGTCTAAATAAGATCATTACGTTCTCAAAAAGCAGCGGTTTATTTTCTTTTGCAATAACACCTGGCCCTTTACAGTCTTCCGAACCAGGAAATTGGCCCCTTAATGGCACATGAACTATCATACCATCTTACAATTAAATCTCTTTTGTTGTAATGGAGGAAAGGACTCTGAGGCTTCTTACATACAGGTTTTTTTTTCATGGCCTTGTCACAAGACCCTCCACTGCAGGAGAGGTGTCGTATGTGAACTATTAGATCTCTAGAGTAGCTGGTCATCCTTAAATCCAACCAGATGACATCCTCAAGGATTCTCCCCTGACGTATCTCAGTCCCTGCTCAACCCAAGGTTCAATCACTGGTGTGCCACCAGCCTCCCCTCTGCCTCACAATCCTGCTCCCAACTCTCTCCTTTCAACTTCTACTGTTCTTTCTCTTCACCTGCAGAACCTTCTCTACTCACCAGTGTCCCTTACTTGTATGCATACTCTCCCTCATAAACTCACCTGGGAACTTTATACAGGGGACAGCTAAATGCCTTCTTCTCCCTCAGAAAACAATCTTCCCTTTTGTGAGGTAGCCAATGGAGAATTTGATAACATCTGGGGTTCATCTTCCCTTTCCCATGTCTGACCTGTCTCCAATCCAATCCAAACTGTCAAGGTCTAGACAGATCCCTCTACTTTCATGGAATCACTGTCTCTGACCTAACCTAGAAAGACATCTCTATCATTCTAACCACCTGCTGTACTTTTAAATTTTTTTGGTTTATTTTTATTTAATGTGTATCAGTGTTTTACCTGCATGTATGTAAGTATACACATGCATACAGAAGAGAGTGTCGATTCCCTGGAACTAGAATTACGGACAGTTTTTAGCCACCATGTAGGTACTCAGAACCAAACCTGGGTCCTCTGGAAAAGCAGCCAGTGCTCTTAACTGCTGAGCCATCTCTCCAGCCTACCTGCTGCACTCTTAATGAGAGTACATGGTCTTTAGCATGTGCCTGAGCAGATGAGGCCTATGCTTATAACCAGGTAATAGTCAGGCCAAGCACTGAAATGGCAAATACAGAACCCCTGGTTATATCAGGTCACTCATGGAGGATATGCTAGAGGAAGGACTCATTGGGACTATGGGATTACTTGTCTCTTTGAAGGAATGAAAAAGGCTGTTATCAAATCTGTTGATTATAGTAAAGTTATGGGAGATAAAACAAAGACTTTCTGAAAACCCTGCTTTCTTTCAATCCAGCCTTACTGAAACCATGCACAAATATACTAATCTGGACCCTGAGAGCTGAGAAAGCCAAGCTATCCTGGCTGTATGTTTTGTTTTGTTTGTTGAGACAGGGTCTCACTATATAGCTCTGGCTGGCCTGGAACTTACTATGTAGACCAGGCTAACCTGGAGCTCACAGCGGTCTGCCTGGTTCTGCCTTCCAAGTGCTAGATTAAAGGCATGGGCCACCAAGCCCAGCTCTAAGCCAGATCTCTCCAGATATTAGACAAAAGCTTCAAAAATTAGAACAGGGGCCCCAAAACTTCTTCCCCCCCCACCCCTTTTTAGATGTGGCTTTCAAAGTCTTTAATAATTAAAATGAGAGCTAGAAAGGACAAACGTCAGGCTCGGTTCATGGACCTGGTTGCTCCTTCCCTGGCTATCTTGGTAAATCCTAGAGCTCCATCTAGAGGCCATGATTCTTAGTCTAAGGGAACAGCCTCAGGATGAAAGATCCTTCCCTGTTACTGTGGTGGGTAACTTGAATATTCAAATCAGGAGGGCTCAAAGTTATCAGGTGACAAGCCTCCACTAGTCCAAAGTGAAAAGTGGAGGGCCACTAGAAGCACAACTTTCCCCCCTGTTTCACCAGGCTGGACCATCCATTATCCAAGGATCTCCCTTTCATATCAAACCTGAAAACGGACAAATGCCCTTAACTTTGTTCCTAGACCATGAAGATCCCAATGAGGGATGAAGTCTCTTACCCATTAAAGAAAAATGGGGTCCTGGGGCTGGAGAGATGGCTCAGTGGGTAAGAGCACTGACTGCTCTTGCAGAGGACCCAGGTTTAATTCCCAGCACCCACATGGCAGCTAAGAACTGTCCTTAACTCCAGTTCCAGGGGAATTCGAAGCCCTCTT
>NW_008359594.1:1774767-1794901 GCF_000622305.1 Nannospalax galili
GGCATTGCACGACATGGGTGCACTCACCTACATGCAGGCAATACACACATACACATAAAAAAATAAATAAAATATTTTTAAAAAAAGAAAAACGGGGTCCTGCGGTTATGTGAGTTCACATATTTCATATGTCTTTAGATGAGCCTTGGGTCAGACCCCAGTTGTGTCAAGGATCAATTACTATGTTCCTTATTGACCCAAAGCAACTTTTTCCACCAGACTACCCTTTCTGGTTTGGCCATTCAGTCCTTAATCTCCCTTACTGACATTGATGGCTAGCCCCAGCTAGTCTGCTTTATGCCCCTCTTAACCTATTTGATAGGTAGATACCATCTCACTCATTCTTTTTTGTTGTTGTTGTTGTTCTTTTGGTCCTTACGCTGCCCCGTTCCTCTTCTAGGTAGGGACATCATGTCCAACTCTTAAGTCCATATGTGACTGCAGAGACCCTTAGTGATAGAATGTATGAATTGCAGAAGAGCCACAGTGCTCTAGAGTGCTATAGAGAACTCACCTGCCTGTCTGAGAAAAGAGACCCTCAAGGCCATCAGACTCTGGCACTGAGTTAACTCTTGCAGCTGTGTGCAGCAGGGTTCCTATGTAAGACTAGACTGGGGCTGGAAAGATGGCTCGGCGGTTAAGAACAGACTTTTCTTGCAGAAGACCTAGGTTCGAATCCCAGCACCCACATGGCAGCTAACAAGTGTCTGTAACTCCAGTCCCATGGGATCCAACAGCCTCTTCTGTCCTCCTCCGACACTGCACAACACGAGTGCGCTTACCTACATGCAGGCATAACACTCATACATACACATAAAAAATAAAGTAATAAATAAAATATTTTTTAAAAGACTAGACTGCTCACAATTCAGACCATAGATAATCATTTCTCAAGGAACATCTTTTATCACCCTTTGCTGAGCTTCCCGAATCCAGGGAGCACATTCCTTGCCTGTTGCAGGTCTGGCTCTGATTCTTATTTCTAAACTTTAAACTCCTTCTTTTTCTCTATGCCCTCCTTCTAAATCTAACACTTAGAACATGCCCAACATGAAGCACAGCGTACCCAGTCCTTAAGTATCCCAACAACTTTCTTCTTCTTTTTTTTTTTTTTTTTGGTTTTTGTTTTTGAGAGAGGGTCTCCCTGTAGCCCCAGCTGGCCTGGAACTCACTATGTAGACCAGGCTGGCCTGGAACTCAGAGATCTTCCTGCCTCTGCCTCCTGAATGCTGGGACTAAAGGCATGTGCCATCATGGCCGGCCTAAAAACTTTCTTTGAAGGCTCAAATTCTTTAAAGCTAAAGTCTCAAGAGGGCTTACAGCCTCTCATTAATAAATTCCTGGTCATAGAGTTATTACTCTGATAAAACTTACCATGCAACACCTCTATCTTGGTAGTAAAAATGTCAGACAGATTCTACAGAATGGTCTAGGACCCAAGAGCCATAATTTAGGCTGCAGCCATTATACTGCAGTTCTTAATCCTCTACCATCTTGGGACATCCTCTAATACCTCCTAGATGGTGGCCTTATATCTTCAAGGATTCTTTCCTTTGCAACATCTCCACCTAGACTCTCAGTTCCTATTTGCCTTCAAATGGCAGGAACCCTTAACCCTGATTATTCAGTAGTTCATCTGAACTGTCTTACCTTATGGATTCCAGGATAATCACCATCTCTTTAGGTGGGTTATAGCCAAAGACCCATTTTCCCCCAAATTCTAGGCCCCCACCAGCCTCTTTCTGTACATATATGATTTATTAATCTGTAGCTAAGCAAACCCACTTCAGACTAGAAGACTGCCCTAACTCTTCAAAGCCAGCCTCATGTGGTTATAAGCTTTTACCTCCAAAAGCCCAAATCTCCCTATAAAAAGGTCTAGCTCCTACAACTTATAGTAACCACCTTGTCCCTGCTTCTTCCAGGTAGCTCAGCTAGTCTGAGCATCTCTCAGTAGTTCTTAAGGCTTGGGAGAGAGGGACCTACTGAACCTTGTCAGTTTCAGGGACTTACTGAAACTATTAAGTTGTTCACTTACTGAGTTGAATAAGCATCCCTGAGAGATGGAATGGCTCCCCTCCCCTCAAAACATCCAGTTTTTTACTTCCCTTTAGAACATCCTGTTTTTTTTTTTTTCCTCCCTTCAGACATCCTGTTGTTTACCTTCCTTTAGAACACCCTGTTGTTTACCCAGCTTCCCACCAAGATGGAAGGTTTTATCTCAGAGGAAATTGCCATACAACAGACTCTTGAGATTCCACAGGCCCTGGGCTTTCTAAAACAGCACTCACCTTTGCTCTAGCTTTAACTGTCCCTCATCTTACTAAACTTTTTCCCTATGTGAACATGAGTAAAGGGGCATAGCATGGGAGTTTAAGCCAAGACTTGGGGCTTCTCAGTACCCAGTTGCTTTTCTTGCCAAGTCATTAGACCTGGTGGCATGAGGCAGGCTTGTGTCTCAAGGCACTGGCCTCTGTGGCTCTTCTGGTTGAGAAGTCCCCAAATTAACCCCAGGACAGAGTTAACAGCTTGTATGCTACACAAAATTCTTGAAGCTCTCAACTCAAGGACCTTCTACTGAATAGACAATAGGATCCATAAATAACAGATAGCAATATCAATAAATATCAAACTCTTCTACAAACTCCAGAACTTAAAGTTAAACTTTATCAGGACTAGGTGTGGTGGTGCACACCTTTAAAGGCAGAGGGAGGTGAATCTCTGTGAGCTCAAGGCCAGCCTGATCTACACAGTGAGTTCTAGATTAGCTGGGGCTACAGGGAGACCCTGCATCAAAAAAAAAAAAAAAAAAAAAAAAAAAAAAAAAAGCCTTATTGGACTCTAAGCGCCTCACAGACATCATAGAATCTGAGTCTCTTCCTACTGATTTCATGTCAATCCCCAAAGCAGAACTAAGTGCCGTCACTAGAGTTTTCCAGATGGCGAGCAGGAATGAGACTTAATATTTATATAGATTTGGTCTGTGCTTTCCATGTGACCCATGCTGATGCAGTCATCTAGAGAGAAAGGGGCCACTTCACTGTGCTAATACCCCAATTAAATATAACCCTGAAATACTGACCCCACCAGAAGCTATCTGACTTCCAATCCTGATGGCCAGTATACATTTCAAGTCCATTAAAAAGACCATTCCAACATCTCTCAGAGGAACAACCAAGGAGATCAAAAGGCTAAACAGGCAGCTCTGCTTCCACTCCAGGCTGCCTTAGTCCCCAATCCCACTCTCCCATGTCCAAAATGTATCCCTCAGGGCCCTTAACCGACTTTAGATCAGGGCTTCACAGCCACTCCAGAGGAATGGTTACAAAGGCCAAAGAACAAACTGATGGTCCCTGGATCTTCCCAATGGAAGATCCTTTAACAATTTTCATCAAGCTGCACATCTGGGAGGCCAAAGCCCTCCAAATTCTAATGTCTAGTCCCTTCAGGGCTTTTATGACACCTCTTCTTTGTCTACTGAGATGATCTTGTTATTTCTGTTCTCAAGTCTATTTTTGTGTTGTATTACATTTATTGATTTGCATACATTGTCTCAACTTTGCGTCCTTGGGATGAAACCAAGTTGATTGTGGTATATGATCTTCTCAATGTATTCTCGAATTTGGTTTGCAAATATTTTGTTGGAAAATTTTGTATCTCTCTTCTTCATGGAAATTGGTTTTTAGTTTTCCTTTTTGTTGTGTCCTTATCTGGTCTCTGTATGAGGATAATAATGGCGTCATAGAATAAGTTTGGTACTGTTCCTTCCCTTTCTATTTTGTGGAATGGTTTGAGAAATTAGTGTTAGCTCTTTTTATTACTACTTAACGAGATCGTGAGGTGCCTGCTTATCTATCCAGATATGAACCTAGCACAAACAGTCAATGAGCTAGAACAAGCTAACTTCATCCTTAACGGTAAAAGAGCTCCCACCCCTCTCAACTGCATAACCCCCTGTCTGGGACCTTACCCACTGCCTCTTTGTAGTGTATTGCAACAAATTCTCTTTGTCTTTTCATGCCCTTGGTAAATTCTTTGTATGCACTTATTTCAACATTTACATGGCAGTGGAGCCTTTAGGAAGCGATCAGATCCATTTTACAGGGCAGCGGGGCCCTCAAGAATGAGGTCAGTACCCCATGCAAGAGGCCCCTGTTACAATCATGCTATGCCACAATCATAAATGAATATATTTGTGTCTTTCCATAATGCTAAAATTTGTTATATAATCCTGTCTTGGCTGAGACAAATATAGATTCTTTTATTCCAATCTTAATTACTAATATTAACTCGTATCATACAACACACAGTAGCTATGCACGCATATAGTTTACAGAATGAATACAATTTGGAGAGGCAGAGTTCAGCAGGTTTCATTAAGTGGGCTGAGAATGAGTCTGTATTGATAACAAACCAGACCAGTGATGGAGGGAGCTCCTGCTGGAGCTGCTAAGTCAGGGTTTGAGAGAGAAGCTGCTCCAGCCGGGAGGTGAAAGGGCAAACCAGGATCCAAGAGCAGGAAATAGATCCGGGGCAGAAAACTGAGGGTTAGGGCCTGATGAGTGAACAGGTGTGCAGATAGGCAATCTAGTAGGCCACATCAACAACTGGGGACCCAACTGAGCTGAAGCCTCAAGGATAGTCACAGAGTCCTCTGCTTGCCTGTCCTTAATGCACACACCAGGTATCAAATGATTAAGCTGGTGTGGGGCCACGCCATCACAGTGTTAGATATCCATCATTTTATGAGGGTTCAAATGAGTGAGTTCCACCCTTTCATTGGTCTGGTGTGTTCTGTAAGTTCCTGGGCTTGTTTTCCCCGACAAGATTTTAATACACTCCTATTGTTCCCCTATAGTTTAAACTCATCCCAATAAATATATATGGGTGGTACCATTTCTGTTCCCAAGAATAAGTCATTTATCAGTCTGTGCTGGGTGGGTGGTGTCCAACAGGTGATGCTGTTTCTGGGTCCACCCAGGGACTGTAGTCATCCTTCTCCCTCAAAAATTGCTTATAAAATGGAGTCTCCTAGGGTAAGGCACAGCCTGAAAAACCACTGTTTTATGCTATGTGGAATAACTTAGAGTAGGGTATAGCCTGATATCAATAGCCCCAAAGAGAGCTGCCATGTCTTTTTTTTACAAGTACTTGCTGCTCTTGCAGAGGACCTGGGTTCGGCTCCCAGCACCTACACTGGGTGGCCAACAACCATCTATAACTCCAGATCCAGGGGATCTGAAGCCCTCTTCTCCTCCATGGGAACCTATACACTCACATACATATACAGACACTTAGGTATACACGTACACATAAAATTTTTGAAAATATATATTGAAAATCATAGATTCATAAAGCTGCAAAATATGGAGGGGGCTATGCCAGTATCTGGAGAAAGGCTGAGGATAGAGTAGGGGTAGAAAAGAGAGCAGGGCATCTAGCCCTCTTGGCCAACTCTTCAGAATGCCTCACAGGAGGGAAAGAATACCTGGTGCATGCTGTTTGGTTTTTCCTATCCTCTCCCATCTCTTTGGAATTGGTTCCGCATTACCCCAGCCAAAAATGGCCCATCTTCTGGCCCTCACCTCCTTAAACAGTCCTTCGTACTTAGCCAAAGTAGGAAACCATGAATAAAAGTAGGAAGTACATGAATAAATAAACCCTGCCTCTGGGAGTCATTTCACTTTTTAACCAAATTCTTTGACCTTCATATGTAACCACAATAAGGATGAAAACTACCTTATTTGGTTCATTTTAACTCCTGTTCTTATAAGAGTGTCCAGTGAGTAAGTGAATTGGGTTTTTTTAAATTGCTGACAAAGCTTTTAAGGAGCCCATGAACTTGTAAATAACAGTTACAGGAGGTTTTAATTACCATATGTGAAAAAAAAGGCACTTGCCCTCCTGGTGCCCTTCTTTAAAAAGTAGCATAATAAGACGTCTGGCCACCTGCCCAGCTCACTGAGGCCCTGTTCACTAATGAGACAGATAGTGGCAAATGCTGAGAGCCCTTCCAAGTAAAGGAGGAAAAAGCTCTCCAAGACAAACTGTTAAAATGATAGCTGTAGCCAGAGATTCTATTATATCTAGACTCCCCCTGATGACCAATTTAACACACTGTATGTAATACATTTTTAATTAATTGGTTTTTCTAGCCTCTCAGTAGCCTGAGAGTTATAGATTAGCTGTGGGTTTTGCCTTGTCAAGACACCATGAACATAGTCTTTTTTCAGTGGGAGACAGTGAACATTTGCCCCAGTATCTCTTTAATCCCATGCTCCCTCACCTGTACTTGTGTGCCTTGGCTGTCCTCAAGGGCTTTTCATTTGAAAGCCAGAGCTCCCAATGCCGTTGAGCAGAATTTTGAAACATTTCAACTGCCACTCTCAAATGTCTGTAGTACATTTAAATGGAAACAGGAGTGGACTCATTCAGGTTGGCCCTTCAAAGCAAAGCTGGGACAGGTGAGAGCCAGATGGACACAGGTTTCAGCTCCAAGTAAAGGAAAACTTTTACATAGACAACCATTAGAATAAGTGCTTCCTGTAGGTAACAAACATCCTATCAGCAGACAGATCCTATGTTGGTCAGAGTCACTGGTTTATACTCATCTGAATCTATTCCACTTGATTGTAACAGAAACGAGCCTGTTGTAATGGTGGTGTTACTGGAGCTTTTAGGGCAAAAACCAGGGATCTGACAACCCTAACAAGCCGGGCTCAGCCACTAGTCCTCCCCAATATGCCAATTATTGGGATGGGAAAGACAACTCAGTGGTTAAGAGTGCTTGCTGCTTTTCCAAAGGACTGGAGTTAAGGCAGATCACAACTGCCAGTAACTCCAGCTTCAAGAAGTTTCACATACAATATACATAAATAAATCTTTTGGGGGGGGGCTTTTTGAGATAGGGTTTCCCTATAGCCCCAGCTGACCTGGAATTCAATATGTAGACCTGGCTGGCCTTGAACTCATAGAGATCTGCCTGCTTCTGCCTCCCGAGCGCTGGGATTAAAGGCCTGTGCTACCATGCCTGGCTGGTCTAAATAATTCTTTTTCTTTCTTTTGTGTGGGTGCATGTGTTGAAAAAAAATATGTGGATGGTTCCTGACGAACAACACCTGAGGTTGACCTCTGGCTTCTACATACATATGCACTCAGGTCCTCATAGAAAGCACTTTATTAGCTGAGCTATTTCCCGACCCCTGGTGAGTCACTTTCTGTTCAAGTTTGTGGCTGTCTCTTGACTGTTTACAAAGGTCTCTACTGATGCAGAACACCCTTTATCTAAATGGAATAGCACACTCCCTAATGACTTCACAGAATACATAGCAGAGCCACATATGTATGCAGGGCAGGGTCTGAAGTCAGCATTTAAAGTAGAAATTCTGTTTAGTCAAAATGACCCTTGAAAACCCTCTAGGTTGCTTATATATAGCAGTATTGTTAGAATACAAGCAGGTCCCTTTAAGACAGTGGTCACTCTTAAGAAGTCAGATTCTCCATGTATGCCTTTAATCCCAATACTTCAGAGGCAGAGGCAGGTAGATCTCTGTATCTCTGTGAGATTGAGGCCAGCCTTGTCTACAAAGCAAGTTCCAGGCCAGCTATGGCTACAGGGAGACTTGGTCTCAAAAAAAAATAAATAAATAAAACAAACGAAAAAGAAGCCAGACCCCATAGCCAGAAGAGATCAGACTATGCCCACCCAAGACACTCTCTCCCTATGGGAGTTAAGAAGCTATCTTTGCTGTGGTCTAATAGCAACCCCTAATTTATAATCCTAACCAGTACCTGGCTCCACCATACTCTGATTTGTTGAGCCAAATCACATAGTGGTGTAAAAACTTCCCTCCACTCCCTAAAAACTTATAAAAGTCTGATATTGCCTTTGTTCTTGGGATTGCTGGGGGCGAGGGTGTTCTAAGAATTCTCTCTAAAGGTGCTTATCTGACCCCGGGGCTGGTGGTGCACACCTTTAATTCCAGCACTCAGGAGGCAGAGGCAGGTAAATTTCTATGAGATTGAGGCCAGCCTGGTGTACATAGCGAGTTCCAGGCCATCTGAGACTACAGGGAGACCCTGTCTCAAAAAGACCAAAAAACAAAAAATAAAAGTGCTTATCTGGCCACCACCCCTCTTTCATTCTTTTTAAATTTTATTTTATGTGTATGAGTGGCTTGCCTGCACTCATGTCATGCAATGCCCATAGAGGCCAGAAGAGGGAGTCAGAGCTCCTGGAACTGGAGTTAGGGACAATTGTGAGCTGTCATGTGTGTGCTGAGACCCAGACCCAGGTCTTCTGCAAGAGCAGCAAGTACTCTTGACTGCCAAACCATCTCCCCAGCCCCTCATTTTCACTCTAATGAAGCTCTTCTCCAAGTTTTAAAGGGAAGCCTCTCCTTTCCTTGAAGGTACCTGTCATGTTTACCCTTATATCTATATTGATCTATCAGTAGAAGACAGATAGATAACCACTTTCTTCTGGGAAGTCTAAAGCTCTCCCTTCTACTTCAAGTTCTAATCATGATCACAAAGCCTTCTCCTCATTTGTGAAGGGAATTGTGTATCAGCTTCCATTTCTAGACTAATTGTTGCCACTTTATTATATTTTACAAATATCTTCACTTTCAGTTTAGGACACGTATCAGCTGAGCACACATACAGTAGTGGGCTTGGGCTTGGACTTGGGTTGTGTATTATATGAAAAAATGGAAAATGTTCAGCATAGGGCTGGAGAAATTGCTCAGTGGTTAGGAAAGGATACTGATTTTGCATAGGACCTGAGTTCAGTTCCTGTCACCCATATCAAACAGCTCACAACCACTTGTAACTCCAGCTCCAAGGGATCTGATGCCCTCTCCTAGCCTCCATGGGTACCTGTATGCATTTGCACACACACACTGACACACACACACCCAACACACACATAATTAAAAGTATGATTTTAAGTCATCTTGAATTCCAGCACTCAAGAGGTTGAAGCAGGTGGATCTCTGTGAGGCTAACATGGCCTACATAGCAAGTTCCAGGCCAGCTAGGACTAGAGGGAGACTGTCTTAAAAAACATATGTGTGTGTGTGTGTGTGTGTGTGTGTGTGTGTGTGTGTGTGAGTGTGTTTGAGTGTGAGTGTGTGTGAGTGTGTGTGTGTGAGTGTGTGTGTGTGTGTGTGTGTGTGTGTGTGTGTGTGTGAGCATGCATATATATATATATTCTTTAATTTTTTAAAGAAAGAAAATGCTGAATGCACAGACAGACCCAATGCTGGGAACCAATGCTCACAACTGTGAAAGATGGAGCTCTGTTGAGGGGAGGGGGCTCAGAGGGCAAAGCCAAAGGCAGGGCACCAACCCAGACACGGGCAGGTGGAATGAGTAAAGTGCGACTCCAAAAGGTCAAAGGGTAGCATGTTGGGGAAGGGGCTCCAGAGATGAGATGGTATGGAACAGTGATGATAAAGGGTCCTTACCAAGTCCTTCCAATCCAGCCTCTCCCTGCTCCACCTTTCCCTGAGTCTGCAAGGAATCCTGGCAGGAAGACTCAGGGAATAATGCCATCTATATATAGAGAGAGGCAGTGTCAAGGAGGTGGGCAAAACATGGAATACTTTCAGGAAAACAAGGATACTGGGTGACAGATGGGCAGGTTTGCAAAGCTGGAGATGGTAGGATGGCAGTCTGTCGTTGGAGGCAGGAGCTCAAGACCTGTTGGATGACTAGGTTAGATGACACAGAAGATCCAGGAAGGGACGATGCCAATAAGAATGGAAACAGGTGGCCCAGAGTCAGGGGCCAGAAAGCTCAAATATCAGAGTAGAGAGTTTGGGCTTTGGCCTTTTATACATACATTGAAGGTCTAAAGCAGGAAAGTGACTGGAATTAAAGTCCTTGCCTCTGAAAGGTCCAGATGAGCTGTGGGGTGCAGAGGGAGTACCAGTTAGGAGATAGGAGCAGTCCAGCCCCAGATGCAGTGTGGAAGAAGGATGCAGCACGCTGTAAGTTATGGGATCTGGGAGGTAAACTTCAGTTCCTTCTGTAAAACCTGCTGTCAGTCTCACTGAGTGTTCTCTGCATGTCAGGATTGGGTCATCTCATTCTCAGAGACAAAGCTTCTTGCTTTAACAACACACAAAGGCATTCTGGGCTCAGAAGTAAAGAATAAAGCAGGAAGTTATGCGACATCCGGACCAGGGATGGAATGTCATCCTGAGAGCCACAGGGCTCTCTGCCACCGGGAGGAATCTCAGCTCTCTAGCTTCTACTTCTATCCAAACAATTTCTACCATCACTTCTGCCAGCAATGTAGTCACACTCATAACTAGGCAATCTTTCTACTGTGAACAGTTTGGTGCTCACTTAACTAAAGACACCAAGTCCAATGTGAAAAGAATCACAGGGATACCCTTGCTTGTGATGTTCTCTAGGTTGAGAGAGATACATTAAGTCTCTGTCTCAAGCATGCTTTTGGGAGATTTCACACATGTTCAGCAGTATTTATTGAACAACAGCCATGTGCCAATTCTAGACACTGAGGATACAGCAGTGAACAACATAGCCAAGCCCTCACTCTTAGAGCCCACAATGTAGAAAGATAGAGAGGCGAGTCAAAGGTAGGGCAGGTTTGGTTGTGGTAAGTACTATCAGGAGGAAGTTGAATAGTGTGTAGGAGTGCTGGGGTTTGCCAGAGATGCTGGGTGCTCTGAGTAGGTGAGGGCAGGTTGAAGCACAAACCCAGAGAAGGTGAAGGCAGAAATCCTTGTAGATAGCTAGGAGGAATGTTCCAGGTAACACCTGCACATGCAAAGGACAGTTGATTTGTGAAGGTTATCTAGCCTTGTGGGGTGGCAGCTTTGTAATTTTGTAATTTGGTTTTTTGAGATGGACTCCTGAAACACAAGCTGGCCTTGAGCTTTCTATCTAGGCAAGGCTGATCTTGAACTCCTGATCCTCCTACCCCTACCTCTCAGGGGCTGGGATTACAGGCATGCATCACCATGCCAGATCTGGGGTAGTGGCTTTGAAAGGGCTATTTGAGTGTCTTACATGTGAAAAGTATTGTTTTTATTGCCATGCCAGAAGGTACAGCTGATAACTTTATGCTGGTATTGTCCTCTGAATATTTCATTAAACACTGATGTCAAGGCTAGACACAGCATCTCGGATGGAAAATGCCTCATGCTGCTGCCCCCCAGAGGCCACTGTGTCTAATAGCAGCCCACACTGTGGTATTTTCTAGGTGCAAACCATTGTCCTGCAGGACATGGAACAGTCCTTAAAGAACTGAGTGCTGGGACTGGAGAGATGGCTCAGTGTTAAGAACACTGGTTATTCTTGCCCACACCCACATGGCAGCTAATAACTGTCTGTAACTCCAGCCCCAGGGGATCCAACAGCCTCTTCTGACCTGGACACGGGTGCACTTATCTACATGCAGGCAATACATGCATACACATAAAATAATTTTTTAAAGAAATAAAATTTAAAAAAAAAAAGAACTGAGTGTTCAGGGTACTTATAAGAGGACTCAGCTTCTGCCAAACCTGGGCAGCTGGCCTGTATCCTTATAAAGTACCTGGGGCTGGGGCTAGGGCCAGGTTGATCTCCCTGCTCTGCCAACATCTCCCTTAGGCAATTTCAGTGAGATGTAGGCTCATATACAATGCATTCAATTAAGTTGCTCTCATTGTGTCTTTTTTTTTTTTTAATCTTTTTGAGACAGGGTCTCCCTGTAGTCCCAGCTGACCTGAACTCACCATGTAGCTGGCCTTGAACTCACAGCGATCCACCTGCCTCTGCCTCCCGAGTGCTGAGTGCTGAGTGCTGGGACTAAAAGGTGTGCACCACCACACCCTGCCTTTTGGGGGTTTTTTTTTTTTTTTTTGAGACAGGGTATCCCTATACCCCAGCTGGCCTGGAACTCACAGAGATCCGCCTGCCTCTGTCTCCCAAGTGCTGGGCTTAAAGGCGTATGCTACCATGCCTGCCTCCAACTCACAAAGATCGGCCTGCCTCTGCCTCTGCCTCCCAAGTGCTGGGATTAAAGGTGTGTGTCACCATGCCAAGCTACATTTTATTTTTGAGACAGGGTCTCACTATATTGCCTAGGATGATCTTTAGCTCACTCTTTAGTACAGGCAATCCTTGAACTTGAACTTTCAGTCCTCTTACCTCAGCCTCCCGAGTACCTGGGATTACTGTCCTGCTGCACCAGGCCCACCCAGCATGGCACTTTTTTTTTTTAACTTGTAACTGAAAATGTCCCTAGCTGTGTATGATGCCTTATAGAGCAGTTTGGAGACTTTAAATGATATAATATATGTCAAGTACTTGATAAAGTTTAACAGGTGTTTGGTGTTTGCTATTATGTTTATTACCATGGTTACTGACCTTATTTATTTATGAACTCCTCAAGGGCTTCAGTGACTCCTTATTGTTCTGGAAACCTGTTGTTGAGATCAGGCTGTGCCCTGCCATGTTACCCTATGCTATGTTAAAGCATGGGTTTTTAATTGTGCCTTGCTCTGAGAGACTCCATTTCACAAGAACTTTTTTGTTTTGTTTTTTTGTCCTTTTGAGATAGGAGATCCCTATAGCCACAGATAGCCTGGAACTCACTATATAGACCAGGTTGATCTCAATCTCACAGAGTTCTGCCTGCCTCTGCCTCCCGAGTGCTGAGATTAAAGGCATGTGCCACCATGCCCGTCACAAGATTTTGATTCCATTTTGAGAATAGAAGACAAATCTGCACCTTGGTAGACATATGAACATCACCTGTCCATCCCCATTCACAAGGCACAGACCAGTGATAACTTATTTCTAAAAGTAGAAAGGGCACTGCCCTATAAATTTATCAAAGTAAGCTGGGACTGTAGGAGCACATGGACATATATCAGGAAAACCAGGCCTCAGAACTAATTTGACCCAGAAGACTGAGGGAAGAATGCAACTGCCTCACCTAGACCTTAAAAGAGGAGGATATGTGGGGGCTGGAGAGATGGCTCAGTGTCAAAAGTTAAAAGCATTGGCTGCTCTTTCAATAGACCTGGATTTAGTTCCTGGCATTCACGTGGCAGCCAACGCCCATCCTTAACTCCATTTCCAGGGGATCTAACACACTATTCTGACCTCCATGGGCACTGCACACACGTGGTGCATTTACATATATGTAAGCAAAACAGACCTCCAGCTGGGTAGTCTCTTCATTATCAGTCCCCCAGGTTCCAGCCTCTGAAACTCCTTGAATTCTGCTGTGGCCTCTTTAACCTTTTGTAGGCATTTGATAACCTACATATGTACATATATAGACCCATATTTACTCTATGATATATAAGATATCAAGAGTCAATATTAAGAATGGAATAAAGGAACATGTATTTGCCTTGGCTGGCCATCAAGGAAAGTAGGACTAGTTGGCAAACTGCTACCAACAAAACTGCTGTACTTTTTAAATTTATTGTTATTCAATTTTTTTTTTTTTTTTTTTTTGAGACAGGGTCTCCCTGTAGCCCCAGCTGTCCCGGAACTCGCTATGTAGACCAGGCTGGCCTTGAACTCATGAGATCCACCAGCCTCTGCCTCCCGAGTGCTGGGATTAAAGGCGTGTACTACCATGCCTGGCTTGTTATTCAATTGATTCTGACTTTATGGAAAGGCACAAACATATTGGTCTGTGTTTATGACATAGGATGCTCATGATAGTTGTTAGAAATAAAATCCAAGGTCCAAGGACCCAATCAATATCACACAAAGAACATGCAGGCAAAGCAAAAATAACTCTGCAAGGCAGCTTTTACTTTTGCAAAAGAGTGTGTTCTGCCATTCAGACCAAACAAGCACATCAGATCTGGAAGTTTGATAAGTTTTCATTCCTACGGCAAGAGTACTGCACCTTCCCCTTTGGCTGGGTCCAACCTCACAGACTTTTACAGTTGACTGCTCTTTGAGACAGGGTCTCCCTGTAGCCCCAGCTGACCTGGAACTCACTATGTGGACCAGGCTGGCCTTGAACTCACCAAGATCCTCCTGCCTCCATCTCCCAAGTGCTAGAATTAAAGGCGTGGGTCACCACGCCCAGTGCTCACAGGTAACTGGTTTTAAAGAATTAGGGAAAAGGGCTGAGTGTGGTGGTGCACGCCTTTAATCCCAGCACTTGGGAGGCAGAAGCCGGTGGATCTCTGTGAGTTCAAAGCCAGGCTGGTCTACATAGTTAGTTCCAGGCCAGGCCAGCTGGGGCTACAGGGAGACCCTGCCTCCAACAGCGTACCCCCCCCCAAAAAAAATCAGGGCAAAGGAAATGAATAAGGGGAAAGGGCTCAGCTGCAGGCCATCAGATCCTGGGAGCAGCATGGAGTTTTATGTAAACAAAAGATTTACTTGGGGAGGAGTTGGGGCGTTAAAAGATTTGAATTCCCTGTCCTAAACTAAAGTTTTACAGTGTTTGCCATAAAAGACTGATAGTGTTTCTTATACAGTTGTACATAATGCTTACATGGGGTTGAACCAAACCAAAATGTAAAGAAGACCATTTTACGAGTCAAGTTTCCTTCAACTGAATTTTATTTTGTTTTTGTTTTATTGACACATGATCTCATGTAGCCAAGGCTGGCCTCAAATTTACTTTGTGGTCAAGGTAGGCCTTGAGCTCCTGATCCTCCTACCTCCTCCTACCTCCATTTCCAAAGTGTTGGGATAACAAACATGCACTACCATACTTGATTTATTCCTGAGTTCATTAAAGTAGCCCCCAAGTGCTGGCTCAAAGTTGATTTCATATATATATATATATTTTTTGTTTGTTTGTTTTTGTCTTTTGAGACAGGGTCTCCTTGTAGCCCCAGCTGTCCTGGAACTCACTATGTAGACCTGGCTGGCCTGGAACTCACAAAGATCCGCCTGCCTCTCCCTCCCAAGTGCTGGGATTAAAGTATTTTTTATTTTTATGTGTATGTGTGTATTACCTGCATGTAGGTAAGTGCACCCGTGTCGTGCAATGCCTGAGGAGGGCAAAAGAGGCTGTTGGATCCCCTAGAACTAGAGTTACAGACAGTTGTTAGCAGCCATGTGGGTGCTGGGATTCGAACCTGGGTCTTCGGCAACAACAGCCAGTGTTCTTAACCACCGAGCCATCTCTCCAGCCCCCTCATCAGTTGATTTCTAAATTCAAGACATTTTCAAACTCACTAGGAGAGCTTATTGTTTACAGAATTACTGTAGAAAAGTACTTTTTGGAAAATGAATAATTTTACACTTTTTTTTTTTGTCTCTTTGAGACAGGGTCTCCCTGTAGCCCCAGCTGTCCTAGAACTCACTATGTAGACCAGGCTGGCCTTGAACTCACAGAGATCCGCCTGCCTCTGCCTCCTGAGTGCTGGGATAAAAGGTGTGCACCACCACACCCAGCCAATTTTATGCTTTTAATCATATATAATTTGCCTATTGAACTCACAAAGATCCACCTGCCTCTGCCTCCCAAGTGCTGGGATTAAAGGTGTGCACCACCATGCCCGGCTCAGATTTGGACTTTTTTTTTTTTAAATCTCTTATTTATTATTTTATGTGTATGAATGTATTACCTGCCATATAGGTAGGTGTACCCGTGTCATGTTAGTAGTCCTGTAGGTGCTGGGAATCAAAACCAGGTCCTCTGCAAGAGCAGTCAGTGCTCTTAACTGCTGAGCCATCTCTCCAGACCCCAGGTTTGGACATTTTTATATGCATGCTCAGATTTCATTCATCACTCATTCACTCGTTCAACAAGACTTTCAGGAGCAAATGCCATATGCCAGACCTTACTCTAGGACACAGGGCAATAGAGTAAAAACTTGGGTGTCATAATCCCAAGTAATCCAGACCCTGAGACAGAAGAACTGCAAGTTTGAGCCCAGTCTGGGTGAAAAGGGATGGAGGGAAGAAAGCAGAAGAGGAAGGGAAAGAAAGAACTTAGTGCTTCTGTTCAGGGAACTCAGTTTAGTGAATGAAAGAGGGATCCTAGAGCTGGTGTGAGGAATTGAGAGGGGATGGTGACAGCTGCATCAAGGGGTGCAGCTATGTTCCCTGGAGGGTGGGGGTGGGGCAGTGAGTGAAGCTTGTTTTCAGGCAAACCTAGGTCATATTAATGATCTGCATGCAAGTAACAAGAACTTGGAAACTGCCTTTTTCTTTTTGTTTTGTATAGAAACATCTTTTATTTGGTAACATGTCCCAAAACAGGTCAGTTAGTAAAATAGATTCTAAAGAATATGGCCCTATACACAGCCCTCCTCCCCCAAAATAATCCTGGGGGTTGGTGTTTCCCTCCCCCACTGGATGCCAGGTATAAAAAGCTGGGGCAGCTCAATGTTTATTATCTAGGCATAGGGCATTATGTCCACTTTCCGTAGTCCTCGGATGTCAAAGCAGTACCCACTTTTCCCTTGCTCCAGACCAGTTCAGAAAACACTTCTACCCCACCTCAGATTGTGGAACCAAAATACAAAACAAGTAGGGCTCCAACACTGAGATGCTAGGCAGGGCCCAGTGCCACATCACTGTGCTTTCAGAAAAGATGCAGGTGGGTGTTTGGCACTTTAAAATGTAAGTGCGCAGGATAGGAGAGGCCAGAGAAGTTATGAAAACTGGCAGAGAGAGAGACCATTTGGCACTAGTCCCTTGATAGAAAGAAGAAAAAAAGAGATAATAGTAGGAAGCAAGACAATAGGAGGATCCACTTCAATTGGCAGCGTGCTGAAATGGGCTATAACCAACATGATGCTGACTTTGGTCTATGTCTTCCCTATAACTTTATCCCAGGGCAGCTGGCTGGCTGCCTACCTCCAGCCTCTTCTGTCAGCTTATAGGTGTAGTATCTGACCTCTGATTCTAACAGGCTGCCTCAATCTTAATGTGCCCTGATTATGTCTCTAGTAACTTGACCATCTATTACTCTTTGGGCCTGAAGCTAGCCTCTTCTTTGCCCACTTCCTCCTCATTAATTATAGTCCCAAACGTTCCATCTCTACTTCTCAGAGAACTCTTTAGTCTTGACTATTTTTGTTCCCCATTCCTTCCTACTTCCCACAAACTGGAAGAGGGCAGGGAAGACAGGGGCACCTAATAGTCAACCTCCCCTACCCTTCTCTTGAAGACTTTAGATTTGGACAAAGAGCAGGCCAGTGAGCAGGGCAAAGCCTGCTAGAAGCAGAATGACCTTGAGGATCCTCTGTTCGGAAGTGGCCAGCTCCTGGGGTAGGATTTCCAGGAAGGTGATATACAGGAAGGTGCCAGCTGCCATGCCCTCCAGCACAGACTGGGCCAGCTGGTGCAGAGGCCCAGCTGACTCTGCCAGAGCTGCACCCAGCCCAATACCCAGAGGTGTCATACATGAGAAGAAGATCCCACAACCAGCTACCACCTGCACCCATAGGTGGCTCTCCAGCAGCCACAGGGACAGGCTAACTGCCAGGACCCTTGTGGAACAGCAAAGCTAGGCAGAGCTCCATTGCCTGAGCCCAGTCCCGCTGCAACCCCACAGCCAGGCCCTCAAACACTGAGTGCAGGGCTAGGGAGAAGACCAGTACACAGGCACACAGGGCTGAGGGAGCTGCTGGAGTTCCACTTGCCTGGGGGACCCCTGGTCCATCATGCCAATGCTGAGGCCCACCATTCACTGTTCCCAGTGTAAGAGTGGAACCACTGAGGACAAGTCAGCCTTCGGGTTGCAACAGCAAGAGGTTTATTTAGTACACAGGTACCTGTGGGCACAAAGTCTCCTCGGAGGACTTGCGCGCCCCCATGCTGGGTTTTGGCACTTTTATAGAGCAGAAGCAGGGTACAGAAGCAGAAGCATGGTTATTGGCCCATTCAAACGAGTACAAAGCATGAGGAAGTTAAGTTGCTAAATTCTGGGTGGGTGACTTATGGTACAGATGTTATTTCCTGATTTCCTGGTATCGAGCCCCGGGGATTGCCAGATGCAGATGGCTTGACCACTACGTCCTGTTTTTCTGATAAGCTAGTTTCTCAATGCTTGACCTCTTGTCAGGCATTCCTATCAGGTGGCCTCATGGCGCCTAGGTTTTTCAACAACATTCAGCTATGTGCAAGTTCAGATATTGTATGTATATTTTTCTATAGGCTTTTGAACAAATGCATAACCTACAGTTTTTAACACAACCTAAGCATAATTTCTCCTCTCTCTGTCTCTCTCTCTCTCTCCTCTCTCCTTGTCTAACCCTCATTTCTCCCTCCCCAGTTATAGTACCCCCATTTCCTTATTCTTCCCTTGATAATTTACCTGTCTTGTATTTTCCCTCCTCTCATGAGCTCTTTCTTCCCATTTACCCTCATGGATCTTTCCTTATCCTTCCCTCTTCCTTTCCCAATAAAATACACTCATTTTCTGTTGGAGACTGTAAGGCAAATTCACTGCTGGGAGGTACACGTGGCATCCAATCCCCTCCTCCCATAGTCCTTGTGACAGCCTGAGGAAAAAATTCTCCAAACCCAGATTGTGATGTTTTTATTATATAGTGCATATTAAGGATCTTACAAATTTACCAGGGCCTATGACTTCAACGAATGATAAAATAGATAAATTCTTAGTGGGTGTTATGGATTTCTGCTCCTGTCCCGATTCCCGCTGCTATTCCCCCAGCTCCCAATAATATAGCTAAGGTTATGCTCACAGGCTCTCGCTTGAATCTGACAGGGGTAGGTGTTTCTTTATAATGTTGCAATACCTCATTGTCTTCATGCCAATAAATTCTGGGCCATAACTGTACCAGGACACAAAAATCTCGGGTTAGATTTAGAACAGCGAGAGAGACACAAGGAGTCAGTCCCGTGCTGCATGCCCAGTAGGTGCCATTAGGGGGCACAAGGTATACGTCGGCCTGGAGGGAAAGGGAGGAGTTATTCTAAAGGCAAGGTTTAAATCCAGTGGGCGCTTTTCCAATGCAGGTGCCTGTTGAGGTAACCTGAGTCAGGGTGAGTGTGTGGGTGGAAGAGGTGCAAGTGAGGGGGGCAGTAGAGTTCACAGGGAGAACTGAGAAGTTTCCCTGGACGGCTATGCCCTCGTAATAAGGGGGGCTCGGGTTCAAACAGAGCCAGCAATTCTTAGATTTGTTTGGCTCCGAGTGGTTCAATGCCTGGAATGCTCCTCTAACGAGGTTCAGGAGCCTGTCACCTGTTCCAGGGTATGTGGGGGGAGGCAGACTAGCAGAGCCATTGGTCTCTGGGGCGTGCGAGGGCACCAAAGCAGGTAAAGGAAGGGAAGCTGGTCGCTGGTTACTGAGGACTGGGTTGGGACCTATGGCTACTGTAGATGGGGGAGATATATCTCTTCTAATCGTAAAAAGGAGGCCATCATCTATTCGTTCTTTATATAATCTAATTCCCCAAGTATACCCCCTATTCCAATCTGTGGCCTTTTTACCTTTTGTTGTGAATTCTATACGGAGGGGGTTGCACCATTTTCCTTGACAGGCCTGTCGATGAGTAGTCTTCCAATCCTCAAATTCCCCATGAGAATAATTTACTTTTACAGTAATGTAATCCCATGATGAGGATGGATTCCACCAAGCGTCTCTGGTGGTTTCGCATCCCCAGTTCTTACAGAAGAAATACTCCCCCCCCCACACACGAAGGATTGAGAGATACAGGTCTGTGGAAGCCTGGGCAGACATAAAAGGTTAAGGTACGCAACATGGCCCAGTGTTCAGGAGGGCCACATCCTCCCCATGGGTCTAGTCCCAGTCTCCCGGGAGGACTCGCCACACGGGGTGCCTCTGTAATTTTGTGGGTTCCTTCTAAGTTCCAGGGCTCCGGTACTCCTAAGGCTAACTTACACAAATCTGGGTACAATGTGGGCCACCAGGTGTCTTTTGGCATCGTTTTGTGGACTTCAAACACCACAATGCCCATTTGATTAATTACTCGCCAGGTGGTCGGCACAGGTGTATGGGGGCTCCCATTACTGGGAGCAAATTCATAAGTAAATAGATTTACCCAGAGTAACATGATTATCATTTTTCTTTGACCAGTCTTATCTTTAGGGGGTTGGGTGTCCGGGTCAGCCGCCATTGTTCTTGCCCTTTCCTTGAGGGTTCTCGGTGCGCAGGGTTGGCTGCCTTAACGTGTGAAGCGTGGATCCAGGCTG
>NW_008359594.1:1795491-1818869 GCF_000622305.1 Nannospalax galili
AGCTTTAGGCAGAAGAAGGCATCCTTTAGGTCCAATACAGAGTACCAGGTGTGGCTGGGAGACAGGGTGCTCAATAAGTTATAAGGGTTCGGGACCGTGGGGTGGATATCTTCTACCCGCTTGTTGATTTCCCTCAGGTCCTGCACTGGTCTGTAATCCCCGCTCCCAGGTTTCTTAACAGGCAACAGAGGAGTGTTCCAGGCTGACCGGCATGGGATTAATATCCCTTGTTCCAGCAGTCTTTTAATGTGTGGCCTGATTCCTTGGCGGGCTTCGGCTGTCATAGGATATTGCTTGACAGCCACCGGGGTTGCGGTGGCTTTTAGTTCAATAATTAGGGGTGGCTGATGTATGGCCAGCCCCATTCCCCCTGTCTCCGCCCAAGCGTCTGGGTACTTGGCCAGCCACTGATCTATGCCTGTTTGGACAGGATGGGGATCATGATGCAGTCTATATTCATCTTCTAGTTTAAGGGTGAGCACTTGTATAGGTGCTCCTTTAGAATCAGTAACCTTGGCTCCCTTATTTTCAAAATAGATGTGTGCTCCAAGCTTGGTTAAAAGGTCCCGTCCTAGCAGGGGGTAGGGGCAGTCTGGTACATGCAGGAAGGTATGAGTCACCGTTCCTGAAGCCAGCTGAACCTCCCTGTTTGTAGTCCAGTGGTAGCGCTTGGCTCCAGTGGCTCCTTCTACCCGTATTGTTTTCTTGCTAAGTGGGCCAGTCGTCTGGGTGAGGACAGAATGTTGCGCCCCAGTATCTACCATGAAGGTGACTGACTTTCCCCCCACACGAAGAGTTACCCTGGGCTCAGGTGGGGGTTCCTGGCCCCGACCTCCCTAATCGAGGTTAAGGATTTCAGCTTCTTCTTCCCTCTGTTTTTTCTTTTTCTTGGTACAGTCCTTTATCCAGTGTCCTTTTTCCTTGCAATAGGCACACTGGTCTTTCTCTAGTCGGACACGCCCTCTGTCTCCCTTCTTTTCTACTCTGCCCTCATCTTCCTTTCTTACTACTGTGGCCAGGATTCTGCTTAATTCCTTATTTCGCTTTCGATCTCTCATTGCCTCTCTATCTTCTGCCTCTCTTTTCTGTCTTTCTTCTCTTTCTTCTGGCGTCTCTCTCTTGTTAAAAATTCTCTCTGCCTCTCTCAAGAGGTCTCTAAGACCTTGCCCCTGCAAATTTTCTATTCTCTGGAGCTTACTCCTGATATCAGGGGCTGATTGCCATATGAAAGACATCGAAACACTCACTTCTTGGTCGGGGCTATCCGGGTCGAAGGGAGTGTACCTGCGATATGCCTCTTTAAGTCTTTCTAAAAACACAGTGGGTGGCTCATCGGTTCCTTGCATTACTGATCTTACCTTGGCCAAATTGGTGGGGCGCCTCCCTGCCCCTTGGAGGCCCGCTACAAGCACCTGGCGATAAAGACGTAGGTGTTCCCTACCTTCAGCCGTGTTGAAATCCCAAGCAGGTCTGGTGAGGGGAAAGGCAGCCTCGATCTCGTTTGGCAGTTGGGTTGGTCTCCCGTCTGCCCCCGGGACATGCTTTTGGGCTTCCAGAATGACTCTCTGCTTTTCCTCCGTAGTTAGAAGGACTTGCAGGAGCTGTTGGCAATCGTCCCACGTGGGTTGGTGGGTAAGGAGGATAGATTCTATCAGGGCTGTTAGGGCCTGCGGGTCTTGGGAAAAGGACGGGTTATGAGTTTTCCAGTTATACAGGTCTGAAGCGGAGAAGGGCCAATACTGTAACTGGTTTCCTTCCCCTCCTGCGAGTCGGAGGGGCAGGATGTGTGAGGAATCTCCTTGTCCTCTCCTGTCTCTGAGTCGCCCCGCGATGGGGGAGGGAGCGACCTCCGGTCCCTCTGCTTGGGCGTCGTCTGGAACAGCCGCAGCGGCCTGCGGAGGAGGGGGGTAGGGAGGGGGATTCTCACTCAGCAGATCAGCAGGAACACTCTCATCAGGGGGTAAAACAGGCTTTGGTTTCACCACAACAGGATACAGGGAGACGGTCGAAGGGTCCGGGTTAGGGGCAGAGGGGAGGGGGATTCTTCGTGAAGGACTGAGAAAAGGAGTCACCCACGGTGGTGGGTCAAGGGAGAGATTTTCCCAAGTGACTATATAGGCCACTTGGTCCGGGTGTCCCATCGGTCCAGGAGAGAAGATTTTTGCTTTGATCTGTAAAATAACATCAGAATCAAATGTCCCATCGTGGGGCCGACCTAAGTTAAAGGTTGGCCATTCTGAGGAACAAAAAGTAATCCATCTATGCTTCTTGATCTCCACAAACTGGTTGTGGGCACGAGTTTTCACCTCCTTCCAATGATCTAAAGTCAAACTCAAAGGGGTAGTTAATCCTTGTCCCATTTCAAAGCTTTGGTTCAAACAACGATCAACAATGAACAACAGACTCTACTGACACACAGACAGACACGCAGCGCGAAGAGGAGAATTTCAGATACCGATGGCAGGGAGGTGCCCCTGCCCAGATTAGACCCACAAAAAACTACAGAGGGGGTCTCACTGATCCTGGAGCGTCCCCCAGGTCGGCAGGCAAAGCTCATGGACTCGTCAGTCCAGCACTTGCACTGCCCAGAAGTTCTGACGGGGCCCCACAGACGCTGCGCGAACCACGAGCAAACAAGTACACAGACAACACAGACAACAGTTAGCCGGCTGACTCACCTCCCCGCAAGGCTCGAGTTGCCCCGGTGGTCCCCTCTTGTCCAACAGATCTCGGTGGGACCTCCAAATGTAAGAGTGAAACCACTGAGGACAAGTCAGCCTTCGGGTTGCAACAGCAAGAGGTTTATTTAGTACACAGGTACCTGTGGGCACAAAGTCTCCTCGGAGGACTTGCGCGCCCCCATGCTGGGTTTTGGCACTTTTATAGAGCAGAAGCGGGGTACAGAAGCAGAAGCATGGTTATTGGCCCATTCAAATGAGTATAAAGCATGAGGAAGTTAAGTTGCTAAATTCTGGGTGGGTGACTTATGGTACAGATCTGATTTCCTGGTATTGAGCCCCGGGGATTGCCAGATGCAGATGGCTTGACCACTACGTCCTGTTTTTCTGATAAGCTAGTTTCTCAATGCTTGACCTCTTGTCAGTCATTCCTATCAGGTGGCCTCATGGTGCCTAGGTTTTTCACCAGGAGAACCCTCGTCTCTTCCCGATGCGGTGGCCCCGACTGCCCCTTGTAAGCCAGTGTGATCTGCTCCATCACCAAGACCAGGAAGAAACCCATGGCCAGGATGAATTCTTGCAGGGGAAACTGAAGCATCACATGCAGGGCTGCCAAGGCCTCATCTACGGCAGCCAGGCAGTCAGGTCCAGAAGACAAGTTATCAAAAAGACTCCTCCTGTAAAGCAGCTTATGAGGCTTAGGACTTTCTGGCTGGAAGCTGAGGCTTCATGTTTAGTGCCTGGCCATCGCAGCACACAGACAGGCACCAGGCTGCAGAGGAGGGTGAGCACCAGGAGCAGCACCAAGGCCCCCAGCTTCACCTCCAGTCCCACTGGCATTGAGGGCTCTGAAGCTACTGCCTCTGGACGCCACACCAGGAGCTCTGACTCCCCCCAGGGCCCCATGGTGTTCGTGGTAGCTCCAGTGACTCTCAGACCTCTCGAGGGTCTCTACATTGCACCAGCAGGGCTCCAGCCTCCAGTCGGGAATTCCCCTACTCAACCCTCTCCCCTCCCCCCACGGTCCAGAAACTGCTTTTGTTAAAAAGTATTAACCTCCAGGCTGGAGAGATGGCTCAGCAGTTAGGAGCACTGACTGCTCTTGCAGTCAATTCCCAGCACCCACATGATGGCTATGAATCGTCCTTAACTCCAGTTCCAGGGGAATCTGAAGCCCTCTTCTGATCTCCAGGGCATTGCACTACACGGGTGCACTCACATACATGTAGGCAATATACATATACACATAAAATTAAAATAATAAATTAAATTTAAAAAGTAGAAAATAGAAAAGTATTAACCTTCACTTGGGACCACAAGGCACCTAAAAGTATAAATGGAGTTTTTAGGTAAAAGCCTGAGCTGTGGTAGCTCCAACAAACTAGGCTTATCCACCCATTCCAGTATGTCAATTAAGAGACAAATAATAGTGAAAAGCAAAGAAATTGTTGCTGAGTTGATAGGATCAGAGCCTGGCCCCTGGCAGCCCTAACAAGGTAAGCCCCATCATCACCCTTAATAAGTCAATTACTAGCAAATTGATAGTGGACGCAGAAAAAAAATAAATTTATTCAATGTGACTACATTGGGAAGAGGAACAGAAAGGCCCAGTGACCTTCCGAAGTTCATCTTCTGGGTCCTGCAGTGAGGTTTTGGCTTTACAGCACTAAGCAGTACTAGTTAAAGTATGGACCATCCCTCCCATTATCATTGCCTAGTCTCTCTGGTGAGGTAGAGGAACAAGCCGTCAGAACTGTGTGAAATGTCTTTTCCGGAGACAGGAAAAACTGACATCAGCCTTCAGCCTTTCCCTTTTCTCAGCATGAGATTCCTGGGGAAATTCCAGTTTCTTGGGCCCATTGTTTTAACAGTCCAATAACCAAAGGGAGGGGCTCCAGTGTCTATTTAGAATATCTTCATTCCTGCCTAGATGATTTCAAAAGATTTATTCAAATTGGCCACTTTTTGAAGAGGAACAAATAAAAGAGTCTAATTGTTGGGTAGTTAATTAGGCATTAGTAGGACTAAAGGTCATGGGGGACGGTCCCTCCCTTATTATCAGCATCTTATACAATGAGAAACTGTAACTTCCAGACTTTGATTACTGGCCAGAAGAAAAGGATTTGGTTGGGTGTGGTGGTTCACACCTTTAATCACAGCACTCTAGTAGAGACAGAGGCCAGCCTGGTCTACATAGTATGTTCCAGGCCAGTCAGGGTCACACAATGAAAACCTGTCTCAGGGGGGAAAAAAGAGAGGAAAGGGGATTTAAATCAGTTCTGGCCCTTAAGAGTCAACAAAAATGGGTCTGTCAATTACCTGAACAGGAAAATGCTCCTCAAAAAGCTGTCTGTGGGGCTGGAGAGATGGCTCAATGGTTAAGAGCACTGGCTGCTCTTGCAAAGGGTCCTGGTTCAGGTCCCAGCACTGAGTGGTGGCTAACAACATCTATAACTTCAGTTCCAAAATTCTCTTCTGGCTCCCACAGGCATTGCATGACACAGGTGCACTCATATACATGCATACACATAAAATAAAAAAAATAAAGGTTTTTTTTTTAAAAAAGTTGTCTGTTTCAGAGACTTTAGAAATTGTGCAAAGTCTCCCTAAGTATGTATCAGTTATAAGCTTACTCCACTTTGCTTTATAATAAGCCCAACCTATCCACCCTCTGAGGAGCTCATTTGAATTCCTTTGATGAGGCCTGGGCCTTAAATCCCAGCACTCTAGAGGCAGAGGCAGGTAGATCTCTAGGGAGCTTGGTCTACATAGTGAGTTCCAGGCCAGATGGGGCTACAGGGAAACCTTGTCTCAATCCCCCCAACCCCCCTAAAAAAAGGACCTAACTGTAGACAATATTATTCTCTTCAGCCTGAGCCCTGAGTGGGACTTCAACCCATATCTGTAATTTCCTTCATTGGGGTAAGAGTGGGGCCTGGGAGATAAAGTAGATAAAGTGCTTACCACACAACCATACAGACTGGAGTTCAGATGCCCAGAACTCACAGAAAAGCCAGGCAGGCCTGGTGGCCACCTGTTATCTCAGTACTCAGAAAGTAAAGACATGAGATCCCAGGGGCAAGCTGGATAGCTAGACTAGGTGGAATTGGTGACCTCCGGTCCAGCAAGAGACCCTGCCTCAAAAAATAAGGTGAAGAATAATCAAGGGAGACATCCACCATCAATTTAGGGCCTCTGTATGCAAGCACACATACCTGTACACATCCATGTGCCCTCATACATACAAACACACACATGCATACAATACTCACAAACATGAGCAAAATGAATAAATAAACTCTTCCATTACGGGCTTTTGACTCCCTGCCAATCACCCTGTAATAACACCCTGATGCTGACCATTACAATTATTCCTCAATTTGGCTTCTAGAGATTCCGTCAAAGCAATAATGGTCTTTCATTTCCCAGATCACTCAGTCTGTAGTTAAATGTCTAGGAATTAGATATTATCTTTACTCTTCTTGGAGACCTCAGTCCTCTGGAAAGGTGAACTGTGATAATCAGAGCCTAATGCCCATTGAAAGTTTTGCCAGGAGATTCATCTTAACTAGACAGCAATGTTACCAGTAGCCTTTCTTAGGATCTGTATAGGCCCTTAGTTGGCCCTTGGCCTAAGACCTCTGATGTGTTTTTTTTTTGTTTTTTGGGGTTTTTTTTGGTCTTTTTGAGACAGGGTCTCCCTGTAGCTCCAGTTGTCCTGGAACTCACTATGTAGACCAGGCTGGCCTTGAACTCAGAGATCCGCCTGCCTCTGCCTCCCAAGTGCTGGGATTAAAGGTGTCTGCCACCACGCCCAGCCTTGAATGCCCCTTTCTATTATGATGGTTGAATGTGTGTATGTGTGTATATTCCTGATAATTCTGCTAATGCCTCATCTGCTTTACATGTAGAGTCCAGAGCTTGGGTATTGTTCCTCAGGACTCAGCCAGCCTTTATTTTATTTTATTTATTTTGAGACAGGGTCTTCCTGTAGTCCCCAGCTGGCCTGGAACACTCTGTGTAGACCAGGCTGGCCTTGAACTCAGAGATCTGCCTGCCTCTGCCTCCTGAGTGTTGGGATTAAAGGGATGTGCCACCATGCCCGGCTTGTTTTATTTTTTTGAGACAGAGTTTCCCACTGGCCTAGAACTTACAGATTTGGCTAAACTGGTTAGTAGCCAGTAAGCCTCAAGCATCAGCCTCCCTCTTCCCCAGCACTGGGATTATAAGTATATTGTCATATAAGCATATTGGCATTCCTGGTTTCTTTTTTAAAATATTTTTTAAATTTTTTTATTTATGTGTATTTATTTATTGCCTGCATTTATGTTGTACAGTGCCCAAGGAGGTTAGAAGAGGGCATTGGATCACTTGGAACTGGAGTTACAGATGGTTGTTAGCCATCATATAGATGCTGGGACTCAAACCCAGATCCTCTGCAAGAGCAGTCAGTGCTTTTAACCGCTGAGTCAACTCTCCAGCCTCCTGGTTTCTTTTTCAAAATGTGGTTCCGGGCATTCAACATAGGTCTTCATACTTACATAGCAAGCATTTACAGATTATCTGTAGCCCTTAAAAAAAAAGTCTTATACACGGTAACCCAGACTAGCCTAGAACTCACTTAAACTCCTGGCCTTAAACTCCTGGCAGTCTTCCCGCCATGGTCTCTCTAGTGCTGGGGTTGCAGGTTTGAGCCATCACACCGACTATAATCTCTGGATTGAATTAATATGATGGAACCATGCTATCCCGTGTTATAATCTTAGTAATGACCCTATTAGTCATTGGACTTTGTATACTTAACTTCAGTCTTAATTTTATCTCCTTTTTGTAATTTCCTTTGCTTTTTTGAGACAGGGTCTCTCTGTAGCCCCAGCTGGCCTGAATTGGCTACAAAGACCAGGCTGGCCTCAATCTCACAGAGATCTGCCTGCCTCTGCCTCCTAAATGCTGGCATTAAAGGTGTGTGCCACCACACCAGCTAATTTTTATCTAACCTCACTGTGTTTACAGTGGATCTACCCTCAATTGGGTTGGAGGCAGTCTAGCTCCATCTGTTTGGGTTTTCTTGAGGGTCATCTGAGGCTTGAGAGGTGGCAGGAATGGAGACCCTAAATTCTTCCACATCCCATTTCATCTACATCAACACCTAATTCTTATTAGTGTTACAGAGAAATTCTTTGAACAGCTCAGAGATCACTCATTCACCCATGAGAGAGTCAGAAAGCTCCTTTATTCTTTTCACATGCATGTTGTCCCAAAATTAGCAACCAAAGCTTTTAAGATTTTTCTGGACCCAGAGCAACATACAAGCCAGGTTATATGTCAGTTAATGGTTGCCACCTGGACCCTAAGCTTCTTCATTTTGATTGCCATGTTATCTCAAAGAAAATTCCTTCCTGAGTTCACCTGGTCATTATAGTTTTCAGAGTAGATATCCCAGGCATGGGTCAGGACATCTGTTGCCTTTTGATCTATAACTAGGCAAGGCTAATTGGGCTAGGAATCAGTCAAATGGTCATGGCAGTTAACAAAAACAGATATCACTGGCAGAAGTTTAGATAACTGACATATTTGATCTACATTTTTCTTGGATTAATTGGACCAGGTGCCTCATTAAACCATTTTGTGAACTTTTCATTTTCTTAGTTTTACCACTTTGTTAGTAGTTAGATGAGTAAAAAGCATCACAGAGCTTCAAGATAAAACTTCACAGAGAAGTAAAACATCACAGGTGTCTTTGTTTCTTCACTGCTGTGACAAAACACTTTGAACAATACCAACTTGGGGAGGAAAGGGTTTATTTAGCTTACATCTCTTGGGTCACAGTTCATCCGGGAGCCCAAGGTAGGAACTCAGGACAGGAACCTGGAGGCAGGAGCTAGCACACAGGCCATGGAGGAATGCTGCTTACTGGCTTGCTCCCCTGGCCCCTGCTCAGCCTGCTTTCTTATGCAACACAGGTCCACCTGCGCAGGGGTGGCACCACCCACAGTGGGCTGGGCCCTCCCACATCACTCAACAATCAAGAAGATGCCCCCAGACATGGCCACAGGCCAGTCCAATAGAGGAAATTCCTCAATTGAGGCTCCCTCAACCCAGGTGTGTCAAGTTGACACTAAAAGTATCCATCACAACAGGGTTCCATTTTCTAGATATCTACCTAGTAAGTAAAACCAGAGGAAACTTCAAAAGGCCTAAGCTTAGAAGAACATTATAGAAGAATATAGTTTGGTTATGAGAATATAACTTCTCCTTATCATTCGGTATATTACAGGTTGGGCATGCCTAGGAAGTGACTACAGGCCCTTGGTAATTGAAGGGAAATTGTTAGGTAGCTATTTTGGTATTAGCAGATTGAAAGTTCTTGGGGATGGAACCCTCCCTCAATATCAGCAGTTTATAACAGGAACTGAAACTGTAGGACTCTACTGGTCAAAGGAACAGTATCTGGGCCGGGCGTGGTGATACACGCCTTTAATCCCAGCACTCTGTAGGCAGAGGCAGGCGAATCCCTGTGAATTCAAGGCCAGCCTGGTCTACATAGTGAGTTCCAGGACAGCTGGGGCTACAGGGAGACCGTCTCAAAAAGACCAAAAAAAAAAAGAACAGTATCTCTGGCCCTAGATAGAGACACCACTTTCTGAACTGCCCACAAGGTCATAAGATTACTGATTAGCCAGGGGCCTTCTAGTAAGGAACAAAGACATGTCATTGTTGTCCTTCCACCCCCATGAGTCAGTCCAAATGGATTTGCTAACCACCTGAACAGGAAAATGAACGTCAAGAACAGCTGTCTGTTCTAGAGACTCTAGAAATAATATAAATCCGTCTCAAAATGTAGGTCATGGGGCTGGAGAGGTGGCTCAGCGGGTAAGAGCACTGACTGCTCTTGCAGAGGACCTGGGTTCGATTCCCAGCACCCACATGGCGGGTATGAATCATCCTTAACTCCAGTTCCAGGGGAATCCAAAGCCCTCTTCCGACCTCCATGGCATTTCACGACACTCGTGCACTCACATACATGCAGGCAACACACTCACACATAAAAATAAATAAATTAATTAATTAATTAAATAACAAAAAAATGCCAGGTATGGTGGCTCATGCCTTTAATCCCAGCACTCAGGAGGCAGATCTCTGTGAGTCCAAGGCCAGCCTGGTCTACATAGTGAGTTCCAGGACAGCTGGGACTACAGGGAGACCCTGTCTCAAAAAGACCAAAAAAAAAAAAAAAAAGTAGGTCATATATGGGTCCCTTTGGCCATTTAGTCCTTCTCTCCTCTTGAGAGTATCCCAGTTTATTCTGTGATAAACTGTATCTTCTATCCATACTTTCTCTGTTGAAAGCCCTTCTCAGGTTTATTCTGAAATAAACCTGTCCCTGTGACCACGTCTTTTGCTTCCTACAGGTGCCATCCAAGTGGGTGGGTTTTCCCACCTCAATTAACTAAATCAAAATAATCCCCATAGCATGCTCAGAGGCTAACAGGTGTCCCCGCTTAGAATCTTTTCTCCTAGCTAATTCCAGATTCTGTCAAACTGACAATTATCAATAACCATCACACCTCCCAAGTCTATCTTTAAGATTCTGACTTGAAGTTTAGGTTTAAATTGAGGGTAAGAGCTGGGCATGATGGCGCACGCCTTTGATCCCAGCACTTAGGAGGCAGAGGCAGGCGGATCTCTGTGAGTTCGAGGCCTACCTGGTCTACCTAGTGAGTTCCAGGACAGCTGAGCTACAGGGAGACCCTGTTTCAAAAAGACCAAAAAAACCAAAACAAAAACAAAATAGAGGGTATGCATAACTAAGTAGCCCTGGTCAAGGTGTGGTTCTGTTCATCAGTGACCCATCTTTGTTTTAGTTTCAGTCTCTCCTGCAAGGTGCTCTGACAAGTTACACTGTGTGAAGATTCTTTCCAATAGACAACTTCCTCATCTGGCTAGCTCTAGACTTCAGCTTTTTCCTTCTCCCTGAATGAGACTATTACGGAAATTCCAATTTCTTGAGGTTCATTGTTTCAATAACTGGTAGCCAAAATGGAGGGGCACAAGTGTCTCTTTAGATGATCTTCATTCCTGCCAGGACATTACTGTCAGCTTTTACACTGTCCTGACCCAGACCTCCAAAAGGCACCTAAAGGTCTCTGGTCATTGTCCTAAAACTGCTTCACCTTGGAGTCCAGGAACAACAGGACTGATAAAAACCTTTACCACAAAGGGCTGAAACTACCACCCATGGAATGGGCAAGCCTAAGATAGACCACCCTGAAAGAGGACTCATCTGCAGCAGGAGCAATCATTTTACAAGAACCAGACTGCTCCTCTCAAGAGATGACAACGTGAAAAACAACTTGGAAATACCATTGAGAACCAGAACTGAGATAACGAGACCACGCTTTGAAGAAGCCTTACTACTCCACTCCTCTGGTCCCTGCCCCAGTTCTTCTGCTTTTTAAACCTAAAGTTCGTATCAGTGCCCTAAACATGGACTTGGGGGATCACTGAATCTTTTTCTTTCCTCCCTAAGGTGGCCACAATGATTAGATTCCCTTTCTCTATTTTCACAATGACTGTGTGTCAACACAAAACCCAGATTTCATCTAAAAAGGAATAAAAAAATAGCCAGGTATGGTGGCTTATGCCTTTAATCCCAGCAGAGACAGGCAGATCTCTAAGAGGCCAGGCCAGCTGGGGCTACCGAGAGACCCTGTCTCAAAAAGACTAAACAAACAAAGGAATAAGAAATAGTTTGTTCTGTCTGGTGTGGAGGCCCACACCTTTAAACCCAGCACTTGAGAGGTAGAGGCAGGCGGATATCAGTGAGATTGAAGCCAGCCTGGTCTACACAGACAGTTCCAACCAGCAGGGGCTACAGGAAGACCTTATTTCAAAACAAACATACGCACACACACAAAAAAAACAACAGAAAAAAGTTTGCTCTGAGTCAAATATGAACAAGCATGGCCCAGGAACATGTGTGATTCAGGGTATCCTGAATCAAATGTTCCAACATGGAAGTGATTTTAGGAACTTTTTAGAGAACAAAAGAGTCATGAATCAAATTGATGGGTATATCAGGCAGGTGGGTTACCACAGAGGAAGGAGGCTTTCAATATAATCTGACAACAACTTTAGCTTTCGGGTTGATGGAAGCTAGTGGCCTGCTGTGAATATTCCAAATGTTTTCTCTGATAGACATAGAAGTGGGTAATGGATAGCTATTAAGGGGACTAAAAATAGCAGTTTGGCTCTGGATCTACAACATTATAACTTTCTATAGTCACAGTTTGTCTCAGTCAGCCTTGTAGAATCTTTGACATAAGTGTGCCTTTTTGGGCGGGGGGGGGGTTGTTTTTTCCGTCTTTTTGAGACTGGAGCTCCCTGTAGCCCCAGCTGGCCTGGAACTCACTATGTAGACCAGGCTGGCCTTGAACTCACAGAGATCTGCCTGCCTCTGCCTCCCCGAGTGCTGGGATTAAAGGCGTGTGCTACCACGCCCGGCTTTTTTTTGACTGGCATATTGGGGTAGGTGGTCAAACCCAGTCTTTTGGAACTCCTAGAGCAAGGGCCTGGCTCTAAAACTCTGTTACATTACTAGGTAAGAATGGGACTTATAGCTGAGTGTGATGGTATGTGCCTATAATTCCAATACTTAGAAGGGTGAAGCAGGAGGATTGCTATGAGTTTGAGGACATCCTGGGATACATAGTAAGACTTTGCCAACAACAAAAAAAGGAAGGAAGAAATGAAGGATGGAAGGAAAGAAGGAAGGAAGAAAGGGGCCTATGTCAAGACAGTAAGACTAAGGGCCAAAGAGATAGTTTACTGGTTAATAATACTGGCTGCCCTTGCAGAGGACCTGGTTTGGTTCCCAGCACACACATAGTTGCTAACAAACATCCATAACTCCAATTCCAGGGGATCTGATGCCCTCTCTGGCCTCCATGGGCATTGCATGCATGAGTGCACTTACATAATGCAGATAAGACACTCACACATAAAATAATATTTAAAAAATTTTTTTTCAAAAGACAGTAAGGCTGGGAAAGTCAGGCATCATGACACATGTCTGTAATCTCAGCACTCTTGAGGTGGAAGCAGGAAGATCAGAAACTCAAGTTACCTTCAGCTATATAACAGGTTGGAGGCAGCTTGGGATATGCAAGACCCTGTCTGTCTATCTATCAAAAGGATAAAGAGGGTCTGGAAGCCCAAGAAGACCTTGGACACTGAGCTTAGAAGTCTGATTTCTTCTTGAAAAACGTGCAGAAACTTTGAAGTAGTTAAGCAAACATCAGATTTGGTTTTCAGGAAGAATAATCCTGGTGGGGTTGTAATTTTGTAAAGATTATTTGGAGAAATGAGAGTGAAGAAGGAAAGAATGAAATGGAGAATTGTTAGGAAATGATTAGTAAGTTTAATCATATCAAAATCACAATTTTTAGCCACAATGGTCAAAGATCATCAATTTATTATTATTATTATTACTATTATTATGTGTATGAGCATGTGTGCATGATGTGTGCGAGTGTAGGTGCCACAGTACATGTGTGGAGGTCAGAGGAAAACTCTGTGGAATTGCCTCTTTCCTTCCACCCTTATATGTGTTCTGGGAGTCAAACTGAGATCACCAGGCTTGCATAGTACACTGAGTCATCTAACTGTGATCAATTAAATATGGCTCAATCTAATATCAGGAAGAATTTATAGGAACCTAAACTAAGGTATTGGTAGAGGAGGTGGAGCTAAAGTTGGGAATTCCAATGTGACGGGATACCACAATATCTTTGATGAGAGGGACAAACAAAAGAACATAACACAGTCACAGACGACATGATGCCATTCCTGAACCTAGATGATTTTACTTGTGTTTGCATTGACTAATTCTCTGCTGTATCCTGGATATTACAAGAAGGTATTTGTATTAGTTTCCTGGGGGTTCTACACCATGAAGTGGGTGCTTAAGCAAGAGAAGCTCACCCAGTTCTGGGGCTAGTAGTCCAAGATCAAGGTGTAGGCAGAGCTGGCTCCTTGTGAGGACTGCAGGAAGGGTTTTTTTCTAGGCTTGTTCTTGCTTGTAGATGTATCACCCATCTACGCTGTCACACTCAGGGTTTCTCCCTGTGGGAGAGTCTGTTTCTTCATAGGATTATGTTCCTTCTATGTATCTACATACCTGCTGTCTCCTCCTCCCCCTCCCTCTCATCCTCCTTTTTCTTCTTTTGTTTTTCTTTGAGACAGAGTTTTACAACATAAAAAACTATGTCCCATACCTGCTGGGATCAAAGGCTTGTGTCACTATGCCTGGCTCAACTCCTCTTTTCTTTTTTCTTTTTTTTTTTTTTTTTTTTTGGTCTTTTGGAGACAGGGTCTCCCTGTAGCCCCAGCTGTCTTAGAACTCACTATGTAGACCAGGCTGGCCTTGAATTTACAGAGATTCGCCTGCCTCTGCCTCCCGAGCGCTGGGATTAAAGGCGTGCGCCACCACACCCGGCACTTAACATTCATTTTTACTTATTTGTGTGTGTGTGTGTGTGTGTGTGTGTGTGTGTGTGTGTGTGTTTATGTGCATCTGTGATCTGTGTGCAGGTACTTATCCCACAGACATAGAATTAGCAGGCGTGCTCCACCATGCCTGAATTATGAGATGCTAGGGATTGAGCCTAGGGCCTCCTGCATGCTAGGCAAATGCTCTACCAACTGAGCTATAGCCCCAGCTCACTGTTTTCATAAAAGTATTTTTGTGACTTATGTTCCAATGTCATTTTAATCATGGTAATTCTGTTTTTTTGTTTTTCTCTTAAAAAGAAGGAAAGGGGTCTAGAGAATCGGGATCTCTTCTATTTTCGGTGGGGTTTTGCTGTTTTAGTAATATAGAACATTTCCAAGAAAGGTTCTCTTCATTTTGTTGAAGGCCGCATCAACAGCCCTTTTGTTTTGTCTTTGAGACCCAGTCTTCCTGTGGCCCCAGCTGGCTCTCACTCACAGAGATCTGCATGGGACTGAAGGCATGCTCTCCCCTCCCCTTCTTTTGCTTTTTTTTTTTTTTTTTGGTCTTTTTGAGACAGGGTCTCCCTGTAGCCCCAGCTGTCCTGGAACTCACTATGTAGATAAGGCTGGCCTCTAATTCAGAGATCCACCTGCCTCTGCCTCCCGAGTGCTGGTATTAAAGGTGTGCGCCACCACGCCCGGCTTATTTTCTAAAAAATTTTAACATGACATCTGTTATCAGTGAGGAGGAAAAATCCCTTTAATTGGAATTCTTCTTGATAGAGGCAGAACACACAGTTACCTGCTCTGACTGTACAATAGTTTTCTTTGATTTCACATATCAAGAGCTGGCAACCAATTGCTCTAATCTTACCCCAAGCCAGATTAGATTCAGCAGTGGCATCCAAGGTGAACCACAGAGTGGCAGGAAACTTTTGCTTATGCTTTTTATTTTCTTGAGATATGATATTTATTTTGGAACCATCAATAATCAAACAGGCATTCTCAGTGTAAAATAACTATATCTTGGCTGAACATGGCACACCTAAGAGCTTAGCTACTGAGGTCATATGAATATTTCAAAAGGCTGAGAGAATATCCAATCTCACCCCTACTAAACCCGAGACCATGTCGTACTCCAGGGCTGCAGAGGGTAAAACATAGCCCCAGAGTCTTGGGAACTCGGATTTAAAACTCTGCTCTGGTTTTAAGTCAAGGATGACCCTGTAAAAGTCAGGTGAAGTGGTGCATACCTGTGATCCCAGCACCAAGGAAGTCAAGGCACAAAGACTGCAAGTTCCAGGCTAGCTTGGGCTGTATAGTGAGTGAATGAGTGAGCAGGTGAGGCCAGCTTGGGCTACAGAGTGAAATCTTTCCTCAAGAAAAAAAAATAAAAACAAAGAACTCATGACTGGAAAGATGGTGAAGAATATTTGCTGCTCTTTCAGAGGACCCAAGTTCAATTCTCAGTACCCACATTGAGTGGTTCACAATGACCTATAACTCCAACTCCAGGTACTCCAGTACCACTTTCTGAGCTTCACAGGCACCTGCACTCACACATGTACATACCCACACAGACACACACGTACACATAATTAAAAATAAAAATAGGAGCTGGAGAGCTAGCTCAGCAGTTTAGAGCACTGGCTGCTCTTGCAGAGAACTGGTTTGTTTCCTAGCACTCACATGGAAGCTAACAACCTTCTGTAACCCCAATTCCAGGAGATCTGACTCTCTTCTGGCTTTTGTGGGCACAGCACACACAGGTGCACTTACATACATGCAGGCAAAACATTCATACACATAAAATTAAAAATAAACTCACAAAAACTCAAAACTAAAATAAAACAAAGCAGAATGCTAACCAACCCCTCCCTTTAAAAAGAAAAAGAGACCACTCAGTTAGTTACCAGCAGAAAGGGAACTAAGTAAAATCAGGTGCCCCCTGATACAATGCACCACAAAGAACACAGCATCATTTATAGAGCATTCCTGCCCCAAATGCATAATCTATCAGGCATGTCCAACCTAAGTCCATGGGCCAGAGGTGGCCAAGAGTGACTATGAATGTAGCCCAACACAAAATTGTTATTCGTAATGGCTGCTAGGGGAGGGGGAGTCATTTTTTTTTCAGTGGTAGAACTACTGGTACATTTCCCAAGATCCAGCTAATGGCCCCACATTCGTGTACATACAAGCACCCTTAATTAAACTCAGTGGGTTACAAACAAAAAACACAGAGAGGTGTGAAAAGAGGAGGGAGCAAATTGGGAAAAAGGGTTCCAGAGGGAGTAGGAGAGGGATAAGTATAATGTGCATGCATGAAATTGTCAAAAATTTAAAGGCATTAAAAACAAACAAAAAACAAATTATTTGTATTTTATGTTAGTATCTACAGATAAGGTAGGTACTACCTTTTAACATCTTAAAAAATACCTTTGCTGGGCATGGTAGCACATGCCTTTAATCCTAGCACTTGGGACACAGAGGCAGGTGGATCTTTGTGAGTTCGAGGCCAACATAATAAGTTCCAGTCCAGCTGGGACTACAAGGAGGCCCTGTCTCAAAAAGAAAAAAAAAAAAGAATGCCTTTATATGAAAATTCTCACTTTATTTACCTATGCCCCTTGGTAGGTATTGAGGCTGAATCTAAATTTTATTATAAACAATATTCTAGTACTTATGCACAGTAATGATGGATAGCTAGAAGTGACCTTGATGAAACTTAGCATAAGCTATTCCATTGCCTGCTGAAGTTGCTGTACCAGCTTACATTCTTTTTTGAAAATTTTTATTGAATTTTTATGTATTTCATACATAAAATCATCTTTATACCCCTTTACCCCCTTCCCCTTTGGCACCCTCCCATAGCCTCTTCCCCCAAAACTGGAGTTCATACATGTCATTTGTATTAAGGCCTATTATGTAAAGTGAGTGTCCTAAGATGTTCCTCAGTGCAAGTGTGCAAGTTCATATATTGGGGTTTAGTCAGGCTATCTAGACTTTCTCTCTTCAAGAAGATCAGCTCTTCCTCACCCAGCAGTAATCAGTTGCCAATAATTCTTTGACCAAGATTGGGGCTTGCTGTTCATTTCCACAGTTCTATGCTGGGTTTTCGTCTGCTTAAGTTTGCATGGGTCTTGTGCATGCTGACACCATTGCTGAAGGTTTGTATGAGAAGAGTCTCAGGCACCTGTGGGACTATTTCTGTATGGTCATGCACCTCTATGTGGGTGGACCCCAATATAGGAGACCTGTCTAAGGACCTACACTGCTGACTCTTATTCTCTGCATTTTGGCCATTTGTGGCCTTTTGTATTTCTGGCCCTCTGTTGTATGAGGGAGCTTCATTGATGAGAACTGAAAAATGTATTATTAGAGTTCTTTTTATCCATTGTTCTATGTGCCACTTAGGCATGGGCCATTCATAGAGAATCTCTTTGTGTGACCAGTGGTTAACTCTGTAATAATCTCTTTCTGTTGAAAAAGAAGCTACTTTGATGGGTGGTGATGGGGATACATGTCTGTAAATTTAACAATCCATATTTTGCACACAGCAAGGAATTATGGCTGGGTGTGGTGGCCTTTAATCCTAGTACTTGAGAGGCAGAGGCAGAAAGATCCCTTTTGAGTTAAAGGTCAGCCTAGTCTACAAAGCAGGTTCCAGGCCAGCTGGGGCTACAGGGAGACCCTGTCTTAAAAAGACAAAAAAAAAAAAATTCATTGTCTAGGGATGTGAATGTGACAGCCTTGGGTTTTCTCTAAGATCTATGACCTCTCTAGCTATGTGTATTTGGCTAGGTTTACAGTAACAGACATGAGTTTCCTCCCACTGAATGGGTTTTAAGTTCAATTAGGTAGCTGTTGATTCCCCCAAGATAAAAGTGCCACTACTGTAGCAATGTCATTCTCTGTGCTGGTGATTGATGTGTTTTTTAGGCTTTTAAGCTAGGGTTGAACCATTGATTGATATACCAGCTTGCAGAGAACTATCCAAGCAATGAGAGCTACCCTTCAGGGGAGGTGGCTTCCAGGTCAGTTCCAGCTCCATTGCTTCAAATCCTGTGTCCAAAGTATATACATTCTGTCTTCAGCCATAGGGTCTTACCATCTAGTTCTGGGAGGCAATCAAGGACTGAGGCAATAGCCTGTGTAATTTTGGGAGTCTCTTGGACTACCCTGGCCAACAACTCAAAGGAAGGTTTCTCCTGCCCAGCACTGTTTCGTGTTATATAGTCTTCAGCTATGCTCACGGACTCATGTAGAGATATTGTATGTATAATTTTTTTCAGTAGCTTTTTGGACTAATATGAGTCCCTCTGGTTTTTTATATTAGCTAGGCACTATTTATGTCTTCTCTTTCTCTCCCTGTCTTATCCTCCCTCCCCGCCCTTCCCATTTAAAGCATCACCATTTTCCCCATTTCTCCTTTGATAATTTTTGTATACTATGTTCCCACCTCTTTTGAGCTCCTTCTTCCCCTTTATTCCCATATTTCTTTGTATAGTCCTTTTCCCCCTTAACTACCTCCCTCTTTTAAAACATTTCTCCCTTAGTAATGCCTTACTTCTTATAGCTTACATTCTTTAACATTATAAAGCTTGAAAATTGTAAATAAATAAAGTATTATGATTTTTTTGTTTGGTACCTGATTGTGTGAACTCTCAGAGCTGAACTTTGTAGATGACAATGTTGTTTTGCAATGTCAAAAGTTTAGGTTCACCTGACACATCTTATCATGAAGAAAGAATTAGACAAGCTCCAATTACAGAACATTTTGTAAAGGAACTGGTCAGATGCTTCAAGAATGTCAATAACACCAAAGAAAATAGCTAAGGAGATCAGGCATGGTGATGCACTCAGGAGTGGAGGCAAGCAGATCTTTGTGAGTTCAAGGTCAGCCTAGTGAGTTCCAGGTCAGCTGGGGCTACAGAGACCCTATATTAAAAAAAAAAAAAAAGGTAGGCTGGGCATGGTGGCGCATGCCTGTAGTCCCAGCACTTGGGAGGCAGAGGCAGGTGGATCTCTGTGAGTTCAAGGCCAGTGAGTTCCAGGACAGCTGGGGCTACAGGGAGACCCTGCTTCAAAAAGACAAAAAAAAAAAAAAAATGTAAGGCGCTCTTCTAAGTTATAGGTTAGGCAGACATGACATCTTAGTACAATGCTTCATCATGAATTAGATTTGTGATGGGAAAAAAGTTTCTAGAAAAACAGTATTAGCTGGACATGGTGGCTCATGTCTGTAATCTAGTACTTAGGAGGCTGAGACAGGAAGATTTTCATAAGTTTGAGGTTACCTTGGGCTATATGGTGAACATCAGACCAGCCAGGGCTACATAGCAATTGAAACCGCAACTGGCAAAATTTGAGTACTGATTATAAATGTCAGCTTTAACTACAGAACATTCATAATATTTAACTATTCAAATGAATAAAATTTAAATATTATTAATATTATATCAATGCTTTTTGAGATAAGGGTCTCACTGTGTAGATCAAGTTGGCCCTGAACTCACAGAGATCAGGTTGCCTTTGTCTCCCAAGTGCTAGGATTAAAGGCAGGCATACACCACCAAGTCTGGCTTGATATTAAGTTTCTTAAATTTAATTGTTGTTGGTGGTTAAATAAGAGACTGTTCTTGTTTTCAGGAGACACATAATGAAATATTTAGAGCTACAGAGTCATAATCTCTGAAATGGTTCAGAAAAAATTAAATAATTCAGTTGATAAAAGTTCCTGCCTAGCATGCCTAAACACCATAGAATCTGGCTATAGTGTCCCATGCCTGTGCCGAGGCAGAGACAGGAGAATCAGGAGTTCAAGGTCATCTTTGGCTACAAAAACAGTTCATAGGCCACCCTGAGCCACATGAGGCCCTACCTCAAAAAAAAAAAAATGAGGCTCTCATTATGCTGTAAGCATTATATAAAGATTAAGCAAAAGTGACAAAATGTTAACAGTAAAAAAAGTAGGTAAAATGTATAAGAAAAATTCTTATAATTCATCTTGCCTTTAAAAATTTTTATTTTTATGTGTATGAGTATATTGCTTGCACGTAAGTGCGCCTCTGTCCTGTAATGTCCCCAGAGGTGAGAAGAGGGTGTGATAGACCCTCTGAAACTGGAGTTAAGAACCCTTGTTAGCTGCCATGTGGGTGGCTGGGAACAGGACCCAGGCTCTCTGCAAGAGCAGCCAGTGCTCTTAACTGCTAAGCCATCTCTCCACACAATGCCATGTGGGTGCTGGGAATCGAACTTGGGTCTTCTGAAAGACCAGCCAGTACTCTTAACCACTAATCCATCTCTTCAGCACCCTCCTTTTTTTTTAAAAAAAAAATAGGGTCTCATGTAGCCAAGGCTGACTTCAAACGCAGGTTGCAACTAAATATCTCACTGGAAATGTGACTTGAAAAAGTGTCTTATGAAAACACACTGTACGATTCCATTTCTATATAACATCCAGAAAGTAAAATAGATTATTTTCTAAACCAATAGATGAAGTAGCAGTGTAGGAGGAAACAGTTTATTGATTATAAAAGGACAACATGAAAGATCCTTGGAAATATGTACATTGTGTTGAGGTATACATATACAAATCTCTACATGTGAACTAAGCATGAAGGTGTACAGCCATGCACATGCACAAACTGCAAACATGTGCATGCATAACTACTGAAACAGGAATAAGATGAAAGGATTGCTTCAATGTCAATTTCCTCATTTGGATATTGTATTGTTTTACATCATGAGTTCAAGGTCATCTTGGACTACAAAGCAAGGCTGTCTCAAAAAATCAAGGGCTGGAGATATAGTTCAGTGGTAGAGCATTTGGTTAGCTCATGGAAGGCCCTAGACCAGGACCAGAACAAACAAAAAAAGCCCCAATTATCCTGGTGTGGTGGCACACACCTTTAATCCCAGGACTTGGGAGGCAGAGACAGATGGATTTCTGTGAGATCAATGCCAACCCAGTCTCTCCACACAGTGAGTTATCCACCCAGGCCAGCTGGGGTTACAAGAAGACCCTGTCTCAAAAAGACCAAAGAAGACCCAATTGAACAATAAAAACTATGAGGCTGGAGAAAAGACTCAGCAGTTAAAAGCACTTAATGCTTTTGCAGTGGACCCCAAGTTCAGTTCCCAGCACCCATACTAGGCAGCTCACAACTGCCTGTAACTCTAGTTCTAGGGGATCCATCCCTCTTCTGGCTTCCAAGCGCACCAGCATGATATACACAAGCATATACATAATTAAAAATCTAAAAACAATAAAAATCAGTCTGAGTCCTGAAGAATGAGTAGGGGTTAGCTCAATAGTGCATAGTAATGTTCCAAAAAAACCAGACTGGGGTATTGCAGAGGCAATAAGCAATTCTGCCTAAAGTTCAGTATGAGATATCAGATCATGAATGTCTAAGTTAAATGTGAGCTTTTATATA
Organism: Nannospalax galili; assembly: GCF_000622305.1. Classification (NCBI taxonomy): domain Eukaryota; kingdom Metazoa; phylum Chordata; class Mammalia; order Rodentia; family Spalacidae; genus Nannospalax; species Nannospalax galili. Next base: position 1,817,105 of record NW_008359594.1, read on the forward strand.
CATATGAATAGAGTTCAAATCCTGAGTCAGTCTCTTGGTAGTTGAATTGGTCCCTTCTGATTTTGCTTCACCTTCATGGACATAGAGTTTTTTTAAGTGTTTTCATGTTCTAGAGACTTTCTGAGAAGATTGTCACAGTTGCCTAGACCCAGGTAGTAATAAAGGAAACAACTAGAAAGGTCAATAAACAAGAAATGAGGTTTCAAGTTGAGCTGAATTGAAGCTTCTGTGCAGAAGAGTGAGGAACATTCAATTCATTCCACAATCGTTCGAAGACTACAGGCCAGGGCAGTCGGATCACCTTCTCTTGAGACTGCAGGAGTCGGTTTCCCAAGACCACAGGTTAACTTCCTCCTCACCCTTTCCTCCCGAAGACACCCCGCAAAAAGCTACACACTCTGGAACTGAAAAAATGTCATAGAACACTTCCAGCTAACAACTGAGTAACGGATTCCAGCTGGGCCCCGCTAGCGCCCCCAGAGTTAGTCTCCCAGGGTTCTGCCCCCGCTCGAAGGACCGCCTACGCTACTACAGCCCACCGGCTAGCGTCCCTCCCTAACTAGCCCCGCCCCTTTCTTTCTTTGTTTCTTGTCCGGAGATCTCGCGAGACTAGTGACAAATCCGCGAGCTCAGACCCGGCCAGCTCCGCGGCTCTCGCGGTGTTTGCACGAGACTGCTTCCTTCCTCCTTCCCCTGCCAGTTCTCCTGCCTTCCTCCCTATCTTTTCGGCCTGGCCTCCCCCTCCCTCCCCTACAGGCCCCCTCCCCGCAGGGATAATATGGTCTCCGGCGATGGACTCCCCAAGCGCAGGTCAGTTTCGGGCTACCGACTGGGCTGTGCTGCTGGGGACTCGCGCTGTCGGCCGCCGTGGCCCTTGCCTTTCTCTCCCTGTCACCCGGCACGCGGCCAGGCCCTCGGGGCTGGGGGCGTCCTGCCTGCGGGACCACACTTGCCTCGGCGCCGAAGGCCAGGCCTGCTCACCCTCTCCCCCGCGGGACCCCAGCAGAGCGGCAGCCCCTCACCCACCTCACACCAGCGGCCGCTGCTTGATGCCGGCGGTCTCTAGGCTCCCGGGAGTAGCGGCAGGGCAGGCCCAGCGTCTTCCTGTAGTCGCCCCCATTTGTGACGGTTGAGGTAGGGGCCTGTGCCGTCCTGTTCGGGTCCCACGTTGCTGGTTTATTACGCTCACCAGTCTGGAACCCCTTCCTCTTTTCTGTGCTTCTGGAAGCAGAGAGAGGGGCTGAGCGGTTGTCAGTTTCCCTACCATTTATTTTAGCGTTGACTCCTTCCCGGTTCACTTGCCTCTACGAAAGAAAAACACCACCCGTTCCGAGTGGACTGTGCTTTTCTTTACTCGTTTTTGGAAAGAGGTCCTAACAATGTTCAGTCCTGCCCACCGTTATGAGTCTGCATAATGAATCGTTTCAGCCCCAAGGTTGACACACAAACTCACAACACTTCAGAGCAGTGGCATATTCAAAATGACACCCTTGGACCTTTGACTGTATTCTGCTTCAGTTGGTCCACAGCCAGAAGGGCATGTCTCTTAGGGAGAATGTGCTAGACAGTTCGTTGGTCAACCTTTTGTCTTGTTGAATGTTCTAGTATCTGCCTCTTAAGGTTTATTTTTGAGAAAGTATCTCCCTGTGTCTCCACCTGGCCTGGAACTTGCTATGTAGACCAGATTGGCCTCAAACTCACAGAGATCCAAAGGCCTCTGCTGGGATTAAAGGTGTGTGTCACCCCGCCCCCTCGGCCTTTTTTT
>NW_008359594.1:1819089-1821130 GCF_000622305.1 Nannospalax galili
AATTCTCCTAACATAATTGTGTTCTCAAATTGTTTTGTCTGTACCTAACTACAGTTTTTCAGCACAGGTTTTTTTGAAAACATGCTCGTACCTTTAAATCATCTTTATTGTCCCTTTCCAGGCATTTAGCATACTTTTAAGATCAAAAAGTTGCTAGGTGGACATGGTGGCTCATACCTGTAATCCCAGCATTCAGGAGACTGAGACACGAGGATTACCTTGAGTTGGAGGCCAGCCCTGGCAACATAGTTTGGGTCCAATTTGAGCTGCAGTTGTGAAACCCTGTCACAAACAAAATAAATAATGGATTATCTTAACAGTTTTTTTTACTTGACAAGACGATGCTTTAGAACTGTACTATCCCCAAATGGTAGACTAGCCACGTGTGCATATAAATATTGGTCACTTCAGTCACTAGCGGTATTTCAGGTGCTCAGTAGTCACATGTGCCTAATAGCCACCTTATTAGATAATGCACCTACACAGCATTTCCATTGCACAATGGTGAACAAATTTTCTCTTTGACTATGTTAGTTGGTAGCTGTATTTTATGAAAAGTTTGTGTTTTTTTTTTTTTTTCCCCCTCTGCAGGAAACACCTTTGAGTACCTTATTGAAACATTAAGTGACAATTCACATAAGAAGTTCTTCAATGTACCTAAACTTGGAGGCACCAAGTATGGTAATGTTGCTTTATATTTTTCTTGGGCTTGTTTAGTTTATAGTAATTATAATGCATTGGTCAAACTGAGCTGAAGACGTTTTGAATGTTCTAGCATGTGTTAACAGGTACACCTACACATCTCTTTTTTATTTACAAAACTCTGGACTTTTGTTTGGGGAAGATGTAAACCCATAGTCTTTTTCTCCTTTTGAAAAATTGAGTTAAAGCCAGTGTGGTGGCTCACATCTTTAATCCCAGCACTGTTGGAGGGAGAGGCTGGGAGACAAAGGCTGGGAGATCTTGGTGAGTTCAAGGACCATCTGGTTTACGTCATGAGTTATAGGCCAGCTCTGCATAGTGAGACTCAGCCTAGAAAAAGAAAATCTGAGTTAAATGGTAGACTTTTTCTCCAAAGAAACTAATATATTTTTAAAAAGAAAACCCTATTGCTAACTACTGATAGTCTATAATGACTAAATGTGTATTTTACTTTTTCAAGTGAACAGTGACCAGACTGAGCCCTGATTTGAATAGCTCTGTAGTGCTAGGCATGGTTCACTAACACTTTTGCACCTTCCTAATCAGGGTCCAGCCCCTCATTGTGGCCTCCAAAGAACATTCTTGGTTAACCTCAAGACCATTGGATGAATGGAAGTCTTGACTTACTTGATTTTTAAAAATATTTGTTTAGAATTTTATGTGCATGAGTTTTGTCTGCATGTATGTAAGTGCACCCATGTCATACAACACCTGTGGATACCAGAAAAGGGTGTCAAATTTCCCTGGAACAGGAGTTATAGATGGTTGTTAGCCACCATGTGCGTGCTGGGAACTGAACCTGGGTCCTCTATAAGAGCAGTCAGTGTTCTTAACTGCTGAGCTATCTCTCCAGCCCCCTTTATTTGATTTTGAGCTGTGCTTTGTTTTGAGACAGGAGCTCATTAAGTGCCCAGGTTGGCCTTGAACTGTCTTGTTTCAGCCTCCCAAATGCTGGGATTATAGATGCACTCCATCATGCCCAGCTTTTGACTTAATTGAAAGTTGAGTAGCTTTCCCCATTAGTCCTGTTTTGAAGAGTGATGAACTTTTCTATGAAAACTGAAAAAAATGGACGACCAACTTTCTGCAGTTTTGCAGGGAGCTTTTCTTTAATCCTGTTTTTATTTTTTGTTTTTTTTCACATGTAATTAAGAAGATTGTCATTTCCGTTTTTGGGCAGTTTTATGAATTTAAGTATTAAACATTCTAGTTGGCTCTGTACAAGATTTTTTTTTGTGAATTGTGAGATGACTTAGGTATTTTGGAATATCTTAAAAGATCTGGCCCAGCCTGGTGGCGCACGCCTTTAATCCCAGCACTCAGGAGGCAGAGGCAGGCG